>NW_016108244.1:158602-160378 GCF_001604975.1 Cebus imitator | reverse complement strand
CAGCTGGGGCGGGGGTGGGTGAGGGAGGCTGCGACCCTGGGCTTCCAGATGCTGCCCGCGGAGGGGGCACTGGGGCAGGTCTCCAGCTGGGGCGGCAGTGGGTGAGGGGTCTTGTGTCTGACCTGTTCTGGACCAGGACGTTGGTGTACACGGAGTTGCTGACCCCTGAATGGTACTCGTCGGGGGGCATGACTCCTGGACACACAAGTCCAAGACGGTGCTCAGTGCAGAGTCTCAGAGACCTTCCCTCCACGCAGCGGTCAGCGTGGGGCCTGCACATGTGAGGTGCCTGAAAATCACCTGCTGAATCTGGGAAACCCCTTCCTCCCCACCATGGCCCTCACCCCTCAGGTGGTACTGCTCCTCCCTGGGGCTCCACTCCACACGGCTGCACCAGAACTCCGCCACGGCACTGACCACGTCCCAGCCACCAGCCTCTCGAAAGAGCTGCAGGTCCTGGGGGACAGGAGGCGGGACAGAGGCCGGAGCCCCAGTCACTGTCATTCCCAGCGGCCTGTCTGTGCCCAGAAGCAAGGCCTGGCACTGAGACACCCATCCTCGGCCAGCTTCCCAGGACTGGCCCCAAACAGGAAGCCACGCAGAGCGGGTGTGGCTACACCAGCTGCCCGGCCACGCTTGCAGGAATGGTGGACACCACACCTCACCTGGGTGGCGTGGTAGTACAGCTGGAAGGCCAGCACCACAGCCCCATTGATGTGGACCTCCTGGGCCCCGTAAATGTCCTCGGGGCAGACCTCCAGGCCAGAAACTGCACTCTCCCAGGCAAACTTGGCTCCCTGAGGGGTGGAGACAGGCAGACTTGACCTTATTGGAGGGGAGAGGTGGCCCACCAACTGGTCCCTGGAAGAGGGGGCACAGCCTGCTCCAGGTCCCCTGGGGGGCACCACCGCTGGGAGTGCCCACTGCAAGTCCTCACTGTGGGCCAGGTGGCTTCTGCCCAGTTTTCACCATGCGCTGACCTGGGGCAGGGCACAAGGGCACCCCAAGGGGGTCCCGGCCCTGCTGCGGCCCCTCAAGCTTCAGGGTGGAGAATCCAGGACATCTCAGCTCTGTCCAGAGAGGGGCCCGGGGAGAATACAGGCCCGGGGAGGGGTTGGTGGGGGGGTTGCAGTCCCTGCCAGTGCCCAGAGTGGGGCCCAGGGAGAGTGATACAGGCTGGGAGGGCTGTGGGGGCTGCAGGGCTCTGCAGGCCAGTGCCCAGCTCCCCTCACCTGGTAGCCCAGGTTCCGGGCATTCTCCAGGGCCCCGCCCAGCGTGCGGACGCGGTACTCCAGGATGGCCCTGGCAGCCTCTGGGTGGAACATCAGGATATTCGGGAACATCCAGAGGTCCTGAGAGCACGGTGCTTTGTTCGAGTGCTGGACAGGCTCTCACGTCTCCCTCCCGCCTGGCCACGTTCCCCCCGGCGCGGCTCTCCTGTTGGTGACTTCTGGGTTCCTCCTCGGCTGCCTGCTCAGATCTGCGGCCCTCCCCACCTGCCCATCCGGTTCTGTCTCCAGCCCAGATGCTCCCGTTGTCCTGGTCCTCGGCCCCGCACTTTGCCTCCCCAGCCGGTGTTCGTGTGCCCACAGAGGCTCCGGCCGAAGGTGGACATGGGCAGCCTCAGGCCGACCGACCTGCAGCGAATGACTTGGCCTCTGGGAGCCTCATCAGAGAAAACGGCCACAGCACCAGCATGGGGAGGCTCAGACAACAACGAGCAGCCCCAGCTCTCACGGTCCTCACCTCCACGCCCAGCAGCCACTCACGGTCCAC
>NW_016108244.1:155654-157997 GCF_001604975.1 Cebus imitator | reverse complement strand
GTCCACGCCTCCACGCCCAGCAGCCACTCACCGTCCACGCCTCCACGCCCAGCAGCCACTCACTGTCCACACCTCCACGCCCAGCAGCCACCATGCCCTCCCTTGGGCCCTTGGTGTCCCCATCACCCTCCTTGGCCTCCAGCTCCAGGCTCCACGCGGTAGCCACACAGGTCTTCTGACCACAGGTCCCCTCCTGACCAAAGTCTCTGAGGCTCCGCTGGCCCTCAGGTAAACTCCGAGCGCCACACCACTGTCTGCAAACCCTGGAGAGCTGGGCCTGCAGCCCTTCCAGCCCTGGTGGGGCCCCTCCCCTGGACCTGGTGGGGCCCCCTCCCCTTGCCCTGGTGGGGCCCCTCCCCTGGCCCTGGTGGGGGCCTCAGGCCCTCTCAGCTCTGGTCTCCGCACCTTCTGCTCCCCTCACTGAGGTCACTCCTCCACCAAACTCCTACACACACGCCTGCTGAGACACCACCTTCTCTGGGCCTCTTCCCTTTTGCCACAGTCCCTGTGCTTCCCAACCACAGCCCTGATCCCAGGGAGGGCAGGGCAGAGGCAGAGGACCTCTGTGTGTCACTGCTGTGTGCCTGGTGCTGGGTGTACAACGCTCACCTGGTCCCAGAAGACGTGGCCCCAGTAGCATTCCTCACGGCTCCCGTTGGAGAGGCCCCCAGGACTGAGACCATGGCAGATGTATCCTGGGGCCTTGGGCTGGGGCAGGGCACTGAGCAGGTAATAGAGGGAGCCCCGGAGGGCCTGGCGCAGGGGCAGGGGTCCCGCCACGTCCAAGCCACATTCTGCCCAGAGCTGGGCCCAGGCCAGTGCGTGGGCCGAGTACAGAGCTCCCCCCGCCTGCAGCTGCAGGGCCTCCTCGAGGCAGGCCTGAGCCTCGGCCTGGCTGCCGCCCACCACGGTCAGGAAGTCCCAGGTCCCCTCCTCCTCGCCTTCCCCAAGGGTCAGGTCTGGGGGCGCGGGTGTCCACAGCATGTGCACCTCCTGCTGCGGCCCCCCGGGCTGCTCCGGGGTGAGCGTGTGGCCGTACAGGTACCTGCAAGAGTGGCCGGGCCTCACGGATGAGCTCCCTCCCTGGGCCCCCTGGCTGCAGACCCAGCCCCCTCCTTACCGGGCTCCCTGGAAGTCAGGACCCAGGTGCAGGTCCAGGTCTGGGCTTTCCGGGGAGAAGGCAGACGGCAGCAGCAGCGTGATGGGCCCACTCCCGGCAGCCAGGCGGGCGATGGACACACGGAAAGCCAGGACGTGGGGCAGCGTGCGGTGTGCGTAGATGCACTGGGAGGCCCGGAAGTGGGGGCCCTCCAGGGTGTGAAGAAAGGAGCCTGAGGAGGCAGAGGGAAGACAGGACCACTCGAGGGGGGTTGCCAAGCTGCGGCCTCCTGGGCCAGGACTGGATCCCCGGGCCACCTCTCCCCAAGATGGAGCAGATCCATCCCGACCCTCCGCTGCTCATTCTCAGAAGCTACAGCTGCCCCCGGGGGCCTCGGGCTGCTGCCCCTCCAGGTGGCCTCCAGGCCGAGGGCGGGGGGACCTTGAGGGCCTCTGGGGCCTCCTGTCTCAGTGAGACCTCCCCTGTACACTCAGGAGGTGCTGGGGGGATTTGCGGCTGTGGTTCCCCCACCTGGAATGATGCCTGGGGCAGGGGTGGGGCAGGCCAGGTGTCGATACCTGTGTTGGTGTCCAAGGTGAAGGTCTCGGTCAGCTGCTCCCCCATCCCTGCAGGGGCCTCCAGCCGGACGTTGAGGGGGCTGGGCAGCACTGCCCGGTGCGTGTCCCCACCAGCACCATTGTACACACCGCTCACATGCAGTGCGTGGTGAAACACGCGTGTGCCCAGGAATGCGTTGGTCACAGTGGCCAAGAGGCGGGGGTCACTGGGCAGCCAGTGTGCAACAAACGTGGTGGGGTCCTCCATGGAAATGCCGCGGGGGGTCAGGGGCCCGGGGACTGGCCAGGATCCCTGCTGAGGCTGTCCGTAATCCTCTGAAGCCTCCCTCAGAGCTGGGGGCAGTTGTGGAGCCAGCTGGGCGGCCCCGGTTTTCCTGAGGCCCCTCCTAGGAGGAAAACACCCAGGCAAGGAGCTCAACTGTGAGATGCTCAAACCCGGAAAGTTGATCTCCAGGAGCCAGCGGAGTCCCTGAGCTTGTCTGTGCCACAGGGCACCTCAAAAGTCCAACCCTAACCCTGCTGTGCAACACAACCCTGCAACCCCCATCTCCCCCCCACCTTCTGTGGCCCTGCCAGGCTGGAGGGAAGTGGAAGTGGCGGGAAAGGGAAGTGGCAGGAAAGGGTGTGTGTGTGTGGGGGGTGGGAAGTGGGGGTGTGGGGGGGAGA
>NW_016108244.1:153858-154922 GCF_001604975.1 Cebus imitator | reverse complement strand
GTGGGGGTGTCGGGGTGGTGGGCCGCTGGGGCAGGCGGGGGTGGGGGACGGAGGGTGGGGCCTCTGGGTTCGCTGGGTGGGGTGGGGGCTGGGCGGGCAGGGGAGGGGACGGCGGGGGGAGGGACGGGCCGGGGCCTCTGGGACTCACCGCGGCCCCTCCCGGTCGCCGGGCGCCAGCGTGGGAACCGGGTCCGTCCGCTCCACGCGGGGCCGGGACAAAGGAGGAGCCGCCCGGCCGCGGCGCCACCAGGAAGGTCCGCGGTCCCCGCCCCCGAGGGCGGGCGCTGGGCCGCGGGGCGGGACGAGGCCTGGGGCTCAGTCCGCGCTCCCCTCGGTCCCCGCCGGCAGGGCCTGGGGTCGCGTCCCGGGCCCGGCGTTCGTGGCCCCGCGCTGTGTTCGGGGGCGCCGGGGGCTCCCTCCCGGCTCCTCCGCCCCGCGCCCTCCCCGCGGCCTGCGGACTCGGGGGGAGGGTCCCCCGCGCCGCTGAGACCCCGGGGCGGGGCCGGAGCGAAGCCGCGGAGTTTGCGTTTCCGCCTCGGGAGCGTTTCCGGGCGGGCGGGGCACTCTCCGGGGCTTTCGGGGACACCGAACCCCCCCCCCGTTCCCGCCCGTTTCTCCCTCGCTTGGCTTTGCCGGGAAGGGCCGCGAACCTGCCGCTCCCCCTCATGTCGGGTTTTCCGCGGCGCCTCGGGCCGGTTCTGGGGTAGTTGAGGCTTTTCCTCCTCTCGCCACCGCCCCGGGCAGGTCCCACCTCGGCGCCCGCGGACGCTGCTGGGCTCGGCCCTGGGCCGCCGTCCCGTTGTCTCGGGTCCCCTGACCCAGCGCAGGTGCCCTTGCCTGGCCGCCCGGCGCCAGCAGGTGCGCGGACCCCGGCTGCTCCCACAGCCCGCCCCGCACAGGCGAGGTGACACGGCCCCGCACAGGCCAGGTGACACGGCCGGCCCCGCACAGGCGAGGTGACACGGCCCCGCACAGGCGAGGTGACACGGCCCGCCCCGCGAGGCGAGGTGACACGGCCCCGCACAGGCGAGGTGACACGGCCGGCCCGCACAGGCGAGGTGACA
>NW_016108244.1:147878-153647 GCF_001604975.1 Cebus imitator | reverse complement strand
GACACGGCCCCGCACAGGCGAGGTGACACGGCCCGCCCAACACAGGCGAGGTGACACGGCCCGCCCCACACAGGCGAGGTGACACGGCCCCGCACAGGCGAGGTGACACGGCCCCGCACAGGCGAGGTGACACGGCCCGCCCAACACAGGCGAGGTGACACGGCCCGCCCGGCACAGGCGAGGTGACACGGCCGGCCCGGCACAGGCGAGGTGACACGGCCCGCCCCGGCACAGGCGAGGTGACACGGCCAGCCCGGCACAGGCGAGGTGACACTGCCCTGCACAGGCGAGGTGACACAGCCAGCCCCGCACAGGCGAGGTGACACGGCCGGCCCGGCACAGGCGAGGTGACACTGCCCTGCACAGGCGAGGTGACACGGCCAGCCCCGCACAGGCGAGGTGACACGGCCCGCCCGGCACAGGTGAGGTGACACGGCCGGCCCCGCACAGGCGAGGTGACACGGCCGGCTCTGCACAGGCTGGTCCTGCTGCCTGGGCCGAGGGCCCTGCTTTAGCTCTGCCAGTCCGGCGCCCGCGCCCCACCGAACCCAGGGGCAGGTGCGGTGGAGGCACGTCCAGGACACTGTCGAAGCCGCCCACACCTCCTCCTGGAGGCGCTGTCACTCCCAGCTTCTGCTTTTGTTGTTAACAGACACCCCCAACCCCCAACATTTAGGGCAGACCCTGCCCTCTGCCCAGAAGGCTGTCATGGCGCCCAGCTCACTGAGGATGAGCCAAAAGCTGTCCGCCACCCGCAAACCCCTCCTGCACCTGCCTCGCTTCCCTGACCTCATCTCCTACCCTCCCCGACTCCCGTGCGACTACCTGGCTTTCTTGCTGCTTCTAGAACTTTCCAGTCACGCTCCCCTTCCTGGCTTGCTCTGGCAGCGTCATTGTCTGGAGCGCTTTTTCTCGAGACCTCTTCGTGGCCGCCCCCCCAGTCCTTCGGGTTTTCAAGTGGCCAGTCCTCAATTAAACTTCCCCAGGCCCCTTTCGTGCAGCAGGAAACCCTGGGCTCCATGCCCACCAGCCCATCTCTGCTTTCCTCTCCTTGGCAGCATTTATCAGCCCTACATTTGCAGCTCTGTTAAGTTGTGTTACACATTTATGCATCATGGGCCCATTGACTGTGTGTGTATTTGTGTATCATAAACACATTTATTTATTCATTAGAGCTGGGGGGTCTCTGTGGCCCGGGCTGCAGTGCAGTGGCTCAATCATATTAACTTGGGGCAAAAGTAATTGCAGTTTTTGCTTATTTCCAGCCAACCTGAGAGCTCACTGCATCCCAGAGCTCCTGGGCTCCAGCCTCGAGCTCCTGCCTCAGCCTCTCGAATATCTGGGACCGCAGGCTCAGGCTGCCACACCTGGCAGTCGTGTGTGTATAGTGCACGCAGTTGTGCTGTTGCACTGTGTCACATGCACGTGTGTTGTGCATTTATGTGTCATATACGTATTTACCGTATTATACTACGTATCATGTAGGTGTTTGTATTCTTACCTAGAATGTCAGCTCTCGGAGGACAGGGATTTTTGTGTTTTGTGAAATGAAGGAATGGATTTAGAAAGTGGATTTTAGAGGGGGATTTCCGCCGGGAAGTGATGGGGCTGAATCCAGAGTCTCCCTCACCCCCACGCACACACACACTGAGGTCTCAGTGGCCCAGCAGGGTTGAGCAGAGAAGACTCCAGGACCCAAGGACTGTCCACTGCTGGCCCTGCCCATCAAGGCCAAGCCTTGTCACAGAGGCTTCTGCAGTCAGGCAGCCCGAGACTCTCTTTCCTCACTGGGGAGCCAGGGCCATCATCCTGCCTTGTGAAAGTGGGATGCTGGAAAGACTGTGAGCACCTACCGGCACCGGGCCTGGCCAGGTGTAACAGAAACCAACGGCAATGAATCCACAGGAGAACATGTCACCAGGGCGTGGGGGCTGCTCCCTACCGTGTGCTCACACCTCCCACCCAGCACCAAGCTTCTGCCCTGTCTCTGCCCTGGCCTCCCTTCCCAAAGTCCTCAGACACTGGACACCTCTGGGCCTAGGCCACAGCCTCAGGGATGGTCTCATTCTTAACAGAGAGGGACGGTGACCTGCCTACCTTCAGTCTACAGTGGCACAGTTCTGGAGGCTGCTGGGCCCTTCTGCCAGGTAGGGCTCAGGCAGTGAAGGGTCATTCCGCCAGCTCTGGTAGGTGCTTAGTTAATTGGAGTTCTCACCGTCGTTACTGTGGCTTGGTGGGAGTGGGGGTCTTCAAGGGCAACGGCTGGAGGGTCCCAGGAGAGGAAGGTGGGTGGAGTAGTGGTGGGGCTGGGGGAGGAGGGGTCCCCAGAGTGTGGAGAGGGGGGCAGGGTGCCGTGTCTGGGCCTCCCACATGCCTGTCCAGGGCCTCTGGGCTCGAAGATTTCCCAGAGACGAGAGCAGGGTCCTGCAGTTCTCTCCACAGACGCTCAGACTAGGGTCTTCCACCATGCTCCAGCACCTGGGCCTCAGAAGATTGAGCTGAGATCCTTGGGAGGTTCTGGGTGGCCGTCCAGTGCTGGGTGTGCGATGACCAGGTCGGGCTTTGCTCTCTTCACGGCCCGAAGCTCCTGTAGGGACTGCTCGCTCAGCTCCACAGAGGCCAGACTGCAGCCACACACACAGAGCAGAAGCGGGGTCAGCGGTGGGAACGCGGCAGTGCTGTGGGAGCAGGTGGGCTGCGGGCAGTGGCATGGCTGTCGGCTTAGGCTGTGCTACAGGCGCTCAGTGACAGGCAGTGGTTGATTGGGAGGTTTGCCAGAGGCTGGGGGAGGGGCAGAGGCAGGGCCTTGGGGGTGGCAAAAGAGTATTGGGGTCACTGGCCCAGGCTGTGGGCCAGATGAACAGATGAACGTGTGGTCAGGTAAAGTGGTCGAGGCCCAGCGCTGTGGCCAGGACTCCAGATGGCGGGCCTGTCAGGGCCGGGTTCCCAGGTTGGTGTTTGAGCTCCGTCACTTGGGAGGCCCTGGGAGCCCCTCTTCTGGGTCCAGGCAAAGCCTCCAGGCACCCACCCCCACCCTGGGTTGACAGGCTGTGTCCCCAGCACCCTTCCCACCCCTGCCTCCACCTGAGGGTCTGCAGGCTGCATCCCGGGAGCTGTAGGACTGCACACAGGTAGGTCACGATGGGGGCGGGCAGCTGGCAGCCACTGAGATCTAGGGTGGTCAGGGTAGGGCTCTCTCGAAGCATGGGCACCAGGTACTGCAGCCCTCGCTGGGGGCCAGACAGCTGCACCCTGCGGGAGGGCGGACCTCAGGAGCTGCAGGGTGGTGGGGGTATCCCTTAGCCCTCCCAGGCCAGGCCTCACCTGAATGTCTGCACCTGGCACTGGCGCCAGGCTAGGCCCTCACTCAGCATACGCAGGCCGGCCTCACTGAGCCTGTTGTGGAGGAGGCTCAACTCCATCAGCGTGGGGGCCGCCCTCAGGGCCTCGGAGAGGTCTCGGCAGACTGCATCAGGGAGTTTGCAGTGGGACAGCCTGTGGCCAAGAAGCACTAGATTTACCTGCAGGCGCCTCCGCGGCCACTCCACCTCCAACTGCACAGACTGCCCAAGGCTCAGCTGAGAGATGCCCACGCCCCTCCCTGGACGCTGCCGAGCCTGCCCTGCCCTTTCTAACCACGAACCCTTGGAGAGCTGTGTCCACTTCTCCCTGTGACACTCTCTCTTTTTTTTTTTTTTTGAGATGGAGTCTTACTCTGTCACTCAGGCTGGAGCACAGTGGCACGATCTCGGCTCACTGAAACCTCCACCTCCCGGGTTCAAGCAGTTCTCTGCCTCAGCCTCCAAAGTAGCTGGGATTACAGGCACCCACCACCCCGCCCGTCTAATGTTTGTATTTTTAGTAGAGATGGGGGTTTCACCGTCTTGGCCAGGCTGGTCTTGAACTCCTGAACTTGTGATCCACCCACCTCAGCCTCCCAAAGTGCTGGGATTACAGGCGTGAGCCACCGTGCCCGGCCCCTATGAGACTGCACGAGCTGTTCAGTGAGCTGAGACAGACACGTTTCACCAGGTTTGCCACACAGTCGTCTGCCAGGTTGGGCTATGCCAACTCAGTGACTTAGCCAGTCCCTAGTGGTTGGATAGTTGTGCTGTTTCTACTTTTTTTCACCATTATGAATAATGGTGTGCTGAGCATCTTGGTTTACCAGCAGAGTTGCTGGGCCAAATGTGGTCACCTTTTTGGCTCTCCTGTTTATCTCCAGATTGCCATGTCCCCCACCCCCACACCAAGCTCCTTTGCTGAGCCTCGGTGAACGTCTGAGGTCCCTGTTTCACCAGGCTCTGTCAGGGCTAGGTCCTGTATTTTCTCCTCCTTTCTGCTCACCTGGTGGCAACTGAGAGTGACTGGAAAGTTACTGCCGTGTAAGAGCTGTCTCACCCCAGCTCTGTGGCTCTACTGACCCCCTTCACAGGGGAGGAGACGGAAGCCTAGACAGACGGACTTGCCACGGGGCACACAGAAGCAGGCTAGGGTTTGCAGACGGCCTGACCCAGGAGCCTGAGCCCCAACACCTTCCACTGCTTCTAAGAACCCAGTTGTTTCCAGTGGCAGCTTCCTTCGGAAGGAAAATACACTCTTGCCTTCTTTAATCCCTCCCTCAGCGCGCTTAGCTGCTTTCCACTCACACGGGGACCAGCCTTTTCCTACAGCCTGTAACCTGGTAATGACGGCCCAGACCCCGTCCCCTCCTCCCTCCGCTCTGCGTGGGGAAAGCCTGCTGGCCCCAGCACCAGCACGAGAGGCCCCCAGCTCTGCCTGACCCCTCAGCCTTCTTTCCTAGGCCACACTTCTGTCTGCCCAGGGCATCCTGCTCTCCGCCCCTCCATAGGAAGGGTTGGGGGCAAGGCCACTCACGTGAGGCTGCTCAGACCGCACAGGGGGTCAGTCATCGCCTGAAACAGTGGATGGAGAAGGGAGGGTGGCAGTTGTTTTGCAGAGGCTCGAGAACTGCTGGGGGAGAGAGGAAGCTGAAGCCCACCCTGCCCCTCACAGCCTCCCGGAAAGGACCCCTTCCCTATCTCCAGTCCTGCAGTCTCAGAGCTGCCCCTCCTCCTCACTTCCAAGCTGACCAACCCCCTTCTCCCTCCCCTTAGCAATCCCAGAGTGAAACCACTCAACTGTGGCCCTCGTGCCATCCCAGTGGGAGGGTGTCACCCACATCCCCCACGTGGGTGTTTGGGTCCCCAGGCCCAGTCCCTGCCAACATCATGACATTCATTCTCTCAACAGATGCCAAGCACCTGGGCAGGAGCTGAATTGGAGCTAAATTCAAAGGAACTCTGGCAAAAGCCTTGCCCTGGAGGAGCTGAGGGTCTGGTGGAGGCCTGGGGCAGATGTCATGGCAGGGTGGTCAACAGGGCACTTCTGGAGCCAGTTGGGTCCCCAGCCAGCTGGGGGAGCCAAGGCAGACTTGTAGGACAGGCAGCAAACAGAATATTCTAGGTGGAGAGAATGGCAAGGCAGAGGCTCAGGGCACAGTGGGCATTCCAGAACTCATTGTCAGAAAGTATAATGGGAAGAAGGGCTGGGCCAGAGCTGCAGGGCCATACTAGGAAGTGTCCATAGGCTGTGGATGGCTGAGGGTGGGCATGGTGGGGACAACCTGGGGAGGAAGAGAGGCACTCGGTGGTTGCCTTGCAAGGGGGTGCTCCCAAACCTGCCCATCTGGGGAGCCAGGGTCTGGTCTGGACATGCTCCCCATGCCAGATGGACACAGGTGCATGGGGTATGCACACACACACACAC
>NW_016108244.1:146358-146592 GCF_001604975.1 Cebus imitator | reverse complement strand
CGGGTTATGCACCACACACCTCCCAGATAGACACAGGTGCCGGGGTTATGCACCACACACCTGCCAGATGGACACAGGTGCCCGGGTTATGCACCGCACACACACTTCCCAGATGGACACAGGTGCATGGGGTATGCGCGCACACACACACACACACACACACACACACACACACCTGCCAGATGGACACAGGTGCACGGGGTATGCACCACACACCTCCCAGATGGACACAGG
>NW_016108244.1:138303-145969 GCF_001604975.1 Cebus imitator | reverse complement strand
CCAGATGGACACAGGTGCACGGGGTATGCACCACACACCTCCCAGATGGACACAGGTGCACGGGGTATGCACCACACACCTCCCAGATGGACACAGGTACACGGGGTATGTGCACACACCTCCCAGACAAGAGAGCATCTCTGACCCAGAGACGCACCTGCTGCCACCCAGGCTGGCCTGCAGCCGCTTCCCCAGGCTCTTCTTCTTCTTCTCCTGTGCAGCAACCAGTCTGCAGCTGATCAGCCACAGTGCCTGTCCAGGGGGGCAGCACCTCACGCAGTAGCTCAGAACAGCCACATCCATGCGGCTGAAACGCACTCGCTGCAGCGCCAGAACGGGGAGCCGGCTCAGGGCCTGGCGCACAAACGCGTCCTCCTGCGTCTCGTACAGGCAGTACAGCAGCTCCAGCGAGTAGTTGGGCTCCTCTCCCTCCTCCTCCTCCTCCTCCTCCGGCTCCTCCGTGTCCTCAAGCCCTTTGGCCCCCTCGGTCACCTCTGGTGCCGCTCCCGGGCAGCCCTGTCCCTGCACCCACCGCAGGGCCTCCTGCTTCACACGCTCCGAGACCCTGCAGCCGAAGTGGCGCTGGATGTCGCCCATCCGCTCTGCGCTCAGCAGTCCGAAGAGGAAGCGCGTGGTGAGCACCAAGTGGCTGTGCGGCTGGGCGTCCCCACGCAGGAGTGTCCCCACGCCGCCGGCCGCGGTCCCGGACACGCCCTCGTCCTCCAGCAGGTAAGACAGTGCGGCGAGGAACTCCTGGAAGCTGTGGTCGAGGAACTGGTAGGTGACCTCCGTCTCCAGCACGCCCGGCTGCTCCTTCTTGCTAAAAAACTGCGTCTGGACTTTGGAGTCACGAAGCTCCAGTTGCTCCAGTTCCTCCTCTGCAAACTGCGCCCTGCACTCGAGGACGCCCTCGCGGGCCAGGCGGCACAGCTTGCGCAGGTCGCCCTGCACCCGGGGCCGGTCGGCTGCGGGAGCCGAGCTCAGCACGCTGGCGACAAAAAGCAGGTACACGGACGTGGTGGTCTTGGACGTGCGCGACAGGTCCCGGCCGAGCTCCAACTGCTGGTGCAGCACGGTGCACACGATCCAGCACACGAAGGGCACGAAGCACAGCGCGAACAGCGTCTCGTTCTCCTTCACGAAGCGGTAGGCGCGCTCGGCCCTCCTCTCGTTCCCGAAGAACTTGTAGAAATACTTCTTCTTGTCCTTGTCGGAGAAGCCGCGAACCTCCGCGCACTGCGGGGAGCACAGGCGGCCCTGCAGCCTCCCGGGGTCGGCGGCACGCGTGGTCACCAGCAGGAGGGCCGAGGGCAGCAGCACCTTGTTCAGCAGCCCGCCCAGCACCCGCGCGCCGCTCGCCGCCTCGAAGGGGTCCGTGCAGGGCGCGGCCTCGGGGCCCCCCAGCGCCGGCAGCTCGTCCGCGCCGTCCAGGATGAAGAGCAGCCGCTCGGGCTGCGCCAGCATCTGCTGCACCGGCGCGCCGCGGTCGGGGCACTGGTCTAGGATCAGGTCGGCCAGGCTGCGCGCGCCGGGCCGCTCCAGCAGCTCGCCGCAGGGCAGGAAGAAGGCAAAGTCCACCTGGGCCTGGTAGAGCTTGCCCGCCGCCCAGTCGTACAGGATCTTCTTGGCCGCCATGGTCTTGCCGATGCCCGCCGGGCCCTGCAGCACCACGGTCAGCGGCCGCCGGCCCCCCTCGTCGCCGCGGAACAGGCGGTTGAACGTGTGGGTGTCCGAGCGCCGCGCGCGCTGCGGCTCCGGCTCCTCCGCAGGCCCCAGCGCCTCCTCCAACGCGGCGGCGCTCTCCGGCGCGATGAGCAGCTTGGTGAAGCGCTTGGTGATCTTCACGGAGCGGGCGTTCCTCTCCTTCACCCGCGCGTGCCGCCGCAGCACGTGCTCGCGGTACTTCTTCTTGTACTCTGGGCGGAGGGGAGACGGGCGGGATGGGTCGGGCGGGGCGGGCCGCGACGGCCGCGCTCCGGAAGCCCTCGCCCTCCCCGGCCCCGCTCAGGCCTCAGTTTCCCCTGCGGGACCACAGTCCGCGCCCCGTCGGCCCTCCCCGCCCGGTCCTCCCCGGGACCCTCCGAGCGGGGCTGGGATGCTCGCGCCGCAGCCTCGGGCCCCAGCAAGAGACACCCACCGGACACGGAGACCTGCGCCGCGGGGCCGAGGCCGAGCCCTGCAAGGGAAACGGAGTGAGGCTCCGCCGAGGGCGGGAACAGGCGGAAGGCGCCACGGGGGTCCCAGTCACCCCGAGGAGCACGCGAATTTGTGGATCAAACGCGCGGGCCGGGGGCGCGCCGGGGTTCCTGGGGCCACGCGGGGGAGGGCGGCCCAGCCTCTGCCCATCCCGGGGGACCTCCCGCCCCGAGCTCACGCCGCAGCCGTTGCTCCTGGAGCTGCGCCGCCACGTCGCGCGCGTCCGCCCGCTTCAGGGTCTTGCGGGCCACCTCCAGCGCGGGCTCCGGGCCGTAGAACTGCGCCAGCTGCTCAGCGAGGTCCATCGCGTCCGCGCGCTCCAGCCGCCCCCACGGGATGCTGCGTCCATCCGAGCGCACGTCGCGCAGCTTGTGGCGGAAGCGCTTCAGCTGCTCCTGGCTCAGGTCCTCCAGCGCGGCCTGGAGCAGCTCGCGGGCCACGGCGAAGCGCGGCCCGGCGCTGGAGGTGGGTGGGCGCGGGTTCATGGGTGGGCGACCCTTAGGGGACTCTGGCGCCCGAGAGCCCACCGCAGGCAGAGCCTCAGGGAGCCCCGGACAAGTATCGTGTGGATCCGGAGTGGAGGACCCCAGACTTCGCCCTCCCCTCCCCGGGCCCGGGTGGGGGCATCTTGGTGTTCTTCACTGTCTGGGGGTGAAGTGGGCACTGGCCACCGCTGACCCGAGCTCTGGGGGGCACCGTTCTCCCGTGCACCTCCCTTTCTGCTTCTGCCCTTCCACACCCCAGGCCAGGCCAGGCCAGTGGCCCCGGGGAGGCATTTCCAAGGGACCCTGGGCTCTCTTTCTTTCTTTCCTCTCTCTTCCCGAGCCTGGAGCAGAGCTGGCCTCTGTGGCAGCAGACACGGCCAGGCCCAGGTGGTTTTCCTGGGGTCCCCACCCTGGCCACCCTTGGTGGGGCCAGGGCCTGAGCCTGAGCCTCTGGTGAGGAACAGACTCCACAAATGGCCTCTGTGGAGATGCAGTCCTTAGACTTCTAAGCCTGAGGATGAGGGTAGCAGAAGGATGTGGGCAAGGGTGGAGAGCCCCAGGGAGTCAGCGGGTGAGGTGGAGGCCTCAGAGATATTCCCAGTGACCACCCGCGGGCCAGTACTCACCTGGAGCAGGGGGCGTCTGACTGGTCCATGGGGTGTCTTCCTCCCTGGGTCGAGCACTCAGGGGCAGAGGTGGGGACCAAAGAGGTGATTCCTTCACAGGCTTTCACAGGCTGACCTGGAGCCAAGCCTTAGAGGTTGTCCAGCCTGGTCCATTCCCCGAGCCCACACACCCCAGCTCAGCTGGCACGAGATGCCATTGTGCACTGTGGCACACGCACAGCATTGCCCTTTAAGGGCTCAGCTTGGTGAACTTTGATTTTCTCACTCATTTATTCCATTAATGTTCCCCAAGAACCCTTGGGTGTGGCATGGGGCATGGCTGCGAGTAGGCGCCTTCCACCTGCTTCTGCTGAGAGTGGGAACAGGTGGAAGTTACCCTGGGGGTCTGAGTCACCCCGAGGGGCATGCGGGGTCCTAGCCCTGGGGCCCGAGAATTTGGGTTTCTTAGGGACTTGGGGAGGAGGGTGGCCCAGCCTCTGCCCAGACAGGAGGGACCTCCCACCCCAAGTTCCAGGAGGAGCCTGGCAGCAGCAGCCTGGGGACAAGGCCAAGGGGACCCTTCCTTGCTGCCCTTGCTTCCTGACCTCCTGCTGGGGCCCCTCCTGTCTCACCTGACTGCTGGGCACAGAGGGAGAGGGAGAGTGGCCTGGAGGGGGCTGCCGCCAGCACACATCCTGGCGTGTGTGTGTGTATGCGCTTTTCAAAGGACTTTCATGCACATGAACACATCTTGCTGGTTCTTACAGAAGCTTGGGAGGCACCAGGCCCAGGTAGAGACAGCATGAGAGCCCTGTGTGCGGAAGCAGCCTTCCCCCAGGCAGGCCCAGTGCAAGGACAAGGCCCTTGTTCCAGGCCACAGTATGGGCAGCTTCCAGCAGTAGAGGAGGGGATGGGGTCTCCCTGGGGTAGAGCCCTGGGAACAAGCTGTGAGCAGCCTGAGAGGCTGGCCTTGGCCCTGTGTCCTGGCCTGGCTGCCTGAGAGGAGTGACTGCCGTGGACACCCGGCTCAGAGGCAGGGGCCGTCCATTTGGGGGTCTCAGCTCCTTGACCTGTTGGCCCTGACTTAGCTCTCCTGATGGGGTGGGATTCTGCAAGGCAAAGCAACAGCCCGGAGAACACACGAAGGTGCTTCAGAGCTCGGCTGTGGGAGAGTCTGGTGCTGGCAGCTCAGTGGGCGTCCCTGGGCCCCCCGGCCACTGCCCAGCCGGAAGACCCAAGGTGGCCTCAGCCACCTCTCACTCAGACCCACTGTAGCCCGGAGGCTCTCCCACTCAGGGACAGACGCAGCCCTCCCAGCCACAGCTCCACTGCTCCTAAACCCACATCCCCTTTTCTCTCTCCACAGCACGGATGATTGAACACAAGCTCGCCCCAACTGCTCTGCTCATCTGCGATGGAAAATGCACAGGCGAGGAGCACGGTCTCCTGAGCCATGCTGCCTGGGATCAAACCTGGCTCCACGGACCGAGACTGTGACCTTGGACAAGTTACTCGGTTTCTCTGGGTCTCCATTTTCTCCTTGTAAAATGGGGCAGTGAAGGCACTAAGGTAGGGTTGGGGGAGGAGCGGCGGTGCACGTGTCTGCATGTCCTGCACGTCTCCTGTTCCCACTGCCGTGTCCTGTGACAGCCTCCGCCCGGCCGCGCTGCTCTTCTGCAGCTGTGTTTTCCGGGCCATCAAAAGCATCTCCATCCCTAAACCCACTTTGGTTCTGATTTTACTTCGTGTCTCACCAGCACTTAGCACGGATCATGGTCTTTCCCCTGAGATGCTCTTCTTCTGCGGTCAAAGGGAATTGAGGGTCCAGGCGCGGTGGCTCACACCTGTAATCCTAGCACTTTCGGAGGCTGAGGTGGAAGGATCACCAGGTCAGGAGTTCGAGACCAGCCTGGCCAATGTGGTGAAACCCCATCTCAAATAAAAGAAACAAAAAACAAGGGGAGCTGAGGGCCACAGGACAGAGAGGTCACTGGGGCAGGACCACGTTGCCGTGGCTCCTTGGCATTCTGGCATAGCAGGTGGGGAAATGTTCTGAGGCCTGTGATGTGGGGTTGCCTGGGTCGGGCTAGTCTGCCCGTCTGCATAGGAAGGACCCCAGCATCAGCAGACTCTGCCCTATCAGCTCTTAGCACCTGCTGCTAACGGTCCCGGAAAGGGGTTTGGTAACAAGAGCCAACATTTCCCAGAGTCCTTGGCCTGGGTGGAAACTTGGGGGTGAGGAGGGGCTGCAAGGCATAGGGCCACACTGCTGGGTAAAGAAGGCCAGAGAGTGGGGAGAGGAGAGGAACAAGTGAACAGATGAGGGAGTGGGAGGGGGAGCAGCTTGGCCTGCAGTGCCGTTTATTCTGGATCTGCGTTGCCCACAAAGCCTAGCTTCTGAGCAGAGCCAATTCCCGAGTACAACCAAAAATCTTTAACAATAATTTAGACTTCGTTGTGTATTTCCTCAAAGGCCCCTTCCACAGGGATTTTACTACCCAGCAAAGCTTCAGGAAGCTCTTTAATCCTCTCTTCCTCTCTTTGGGTTTTCCCTCATGACCGCTGCTGTCCAGGGCTCCCTGGAGCCCTCTTGACTGTGCCTCAGCCTCCCCTTGGACCTCCTTCCTTCAGGAGACTGTGTCCTGTGCCCTGAGCAGTGTCCTTCTTTCCCTGCCCTGAGCATTCCATTTTTACATCTCAGCCTCAGAACGAGGACACCTGAAGACTCCATGAGTCTACATTTGGAGGAGTAGGGAGTGGACCCTCCTTTGTCTGCTGACAAATTAAATCAGTTGGATGAAATGGACCAATTCATAGAAAGGCACAAGCTATGCCGGGCGCAGTGGCTCATGCCTGTAATCCTAGCACTTTGGGAGGCCAAGGTGGGAGGATCACCTGAGGTCAGAAGTTCAAGACTAGCCTGGCCATCATGGTGAAACCCCATTAAAAACAAAAAACAGGCCGGGCGCGGTGGCTCAAGCCTGTAATCCCAGCACTTTGGGAGGCCGAGGCGGGTGGATCACGAGGTCAAGAGATCGAGACCATCCTGGTCAGCATGGTGAAACCCCGTCTCTACTAAAAATACAAAACATTAGCTGGGCATGGTGGCGCGTGCCTGTAATCCCAGCGACTCAGGAGGCTGAGGCAGGAGAATTGCTTGAACCCAGGAGGTGGAGGTTGCGGTGAGCCGAGATCGCGCCATTGCACTCCAGCCTGGGTAACAAGAGCGAAAACTCCGTCTCAAAAAAAAAAAAAAAAAAAAAAAAAAAAAAAAAAAAAAAAAAAAAAAAAAAAAAAAAACACACAAAAACAAAAAAAATGAAAGACACAAGCTGTTGAAACTGACTCCAAAAGAGTAAAAAAAAGTCTGAGCAGAACTATGATATGGTTCGGCTCTGTGTCCTCACCCAAATCTCATGTTGAATTGTAACCCCTCGTGTTGGGGAGGGACTTGGTGGGGGTGACTGGACCAGGGAGGTGGACTTCCCCTTGCTGTTCTCGTGATAGTGAGCGAGTTCTCACAAGATCTGGTTGTTGGAAATTGTGTAGCACCTTCACTCTGTCTCCTGCTGGCCATATGAAGATGTGCCTGCTTTCCCTTCCCCTTCTGCCATGATCGTAAGCTTCCCGAGGCCTCCCCAGAAGCAGAAGTCTGTACATCCTGCAGAACCGTGAGCTGATTAAACCTCCTCTTATTCCTCCCTCCCTCCCTCCCTTCCTTCCTTTTTATTTTCAGAGTTTCTGTTGTGCAGGCTGGAATGCAGTGGTGGGATCTCTGCTCACCACAACCTCTGCCTCCCTGGTTCAAGCGATTCACCTACCTCAGTCTCCCAAGTAGTTGGGATTACAGGTGTGCACCACCATGCCCAGCTAATTTTTGCATTTTTAGTAGAAACAGGGTTTTGTCATGTTGGCCAGGCTGGTCTCAAACTCCTGACTTCAAGCAATTCGCCTGCCTTGGCATCCCAAAGTGCTGGGATTACAGACATGAGCCACTGCACCCAACCAAACCTCTTTTCTTTATACATCATCCACTCGCAAATATGTCTTTATAGCAGTGTGAGAATGAGTGATACAAAAAGTTGATATCAGAGAAGTGGGCCATTGTTATAAAGATACCTGAAAATGTGGACGCAACTTTGGAACTCAGTAACAAGCAGAGGTTGGAAGAGTTGGAGAGCTCAGAAAAAGGCAGGAAGATGAGGGAAAGTGTGGAACTTCCTAGAGATTGTTGAATGGTTGTGAACAAAATGCTGATGGTGATATGGATGGTAAAGTCCGAGGTGGTCTCAGCTGGAGACGAGGGACTTACCGGGAACTGTCCGAGGCGGTCTCAGCTGGAGACGAGGGACTTACCGGGAACTGTCCGAGGCGGTCTCA
>NW_016108244.1:129960-137284 GCF_001604975.1 Cebus imitator | reverse complement strand
GGAGACGAGGGACTTACTGGGAACTGGAGTAAAGATCACTCTTGATATGCCCTAGCAAAGAGACCGGCAGCATTGTACCCCTGCGCTAAGGATCTGTGGAACTCTGAACTTGAGAGAGACAATTTCGTGTATCTGGCAGCAGAAGTTTCTAAGTGGCAAAGTGTTCAATATGTGCCCAGATGCTTCTAAAAGCCTATACTCATTTGCATAAACAAAGAGATGGTCTGAAATTGGAACTTATATTTAAAAGGGAAGTAGAGTGTAAACATTAGGAAAATTTGTAGCCCAGCCATGTGGTAGAAAAGAAAAACCCATTTTCATGGAAGAATTTCAAGCTGACTGCAGAAATTTATGGAAGTAAAGAAGAGAAAATGTTAGTCACCAAGACGATGGGGAAAATGCCTCTAAGATATTTCAGAGACTCTGCAGTAGCCCCTACCATCACAGGCCTGGAGGCCTAGGAGGGAAAAATGGTTTTGCAGGCTCAGGGACTTGCTCTGTGCAGCCTCAGGACATGGTGCCCTGTGTCCCAGCGGCTTCCTCTTCCAGCCATGGTTAAAAGGGGCCAAGGTGCAGCTCAGGCTGTTGCTTGAGAGGGTGCAAGCCCCAAGCCTTGGCAGCTTTGATGTAGTGTTTGGCCTATGGGTGTGCAGAGGGCAAGAGTTGAGGCTTCTAAGCCTCTACTAGGTTTCAGAGGATATATGGAAATGCCTGGATGTTCAGGCAGAAGCCTGCTGCAGGTGCAGAGCCCTTATGGGGAACCTCTACTAGGGCAAGGAGGAGGGGAAATATGGGGCTGGAGCCCCCACACAGAGTCCCCACTGGGCACTGCTTAGTAGAGGTGTGAGAAGGGGGCCACCATCCCTCAGACCCAGAACAGTAGATCCACCAACTACTTGCACCATGCCCCTAGAAAAGATGCAGGCACTCAACACCAGCCTGTTAAAGCAGCTGCAGGGGCTGTGCCCTGCTAAGCCGCAGGAGTGGAGCTGCCCAAGGCTTTGGGAGCCCACCCTTGCATGAGTACAGTCTGGATGTGAGGCATAGAGACAAAGGAGATTATTTTGGAGTCTTAAGATTTAATAACTGTCCTGTTGGGTTTCGGACTTGCATGGGCCCTGTAGCCCCTTTGTTTTGGCCAATTTCTTACTTTAGGAAAGGGAGTATTTACCCAACGCCTGCACCCCCATTGCATCTTGGAAGAAACTAACTTGTTTTTGATTTTAAAGGCTCACAGGCAGAAGGGACTTGTCTCAGATGAGACTTTGTACTTGGACTTTTGAGTTAATGCTGCAGCGAGTTAAGACTTTGGAGGACTGTTGGAAAGGCATGATTGTGTTTTGAAATGTGAGAAGGACATGAGATTTGGGAGGGGTCAGGTGGTGGAATTATATGGTTTTGTCAGAGATGAACCAGAACAACTCCATCTTGAACAGGGACTGAGTGAAACAAGACACAGGTCAGAAAGACCTTGCTGATAAAGCCAGCTGTAGTAAGGAAGCTGGCCAAAACCTGCCACAACCAAGATGTGATGAGAGTGATCTCTGGTGGTTCTCACAGCTCATTATGCCAAGTTACAATATGTTGGCATGCTAGAAGACACTCCCCAGCACCATGTTGCTTTACAAACATGGCAATGTCAGGAAGTTACCTTGTGGTCTAAAAAGGGGAGGAACCTCAGTTCTGGGAATTGCCCACCCCTTTCCTGGAAAAGTCATGAATAATCTGCTCCTTATTTAGCATGTAATCAAGAAATAACCATAAAAATGGGTAACCAGCAGTCGTGTGTCTGCTCTGCCTATGGAGTAGCTGCTCTTTCATTCCTTTACCTGCTCAATAAACTTGCTCTCACTTTATGGATTTGTCTCATATTCTTCCATGTACAAGATCCAAGAACCCTCTCTTGGGGTCTGGATTGGGACCCCTTTCCCGTAACATCATTCTGTCAAACCGCAGAAGGGATAACACTGAGGAGCCCCCTGACGCAAAGTAAACAGGCTTCAGCACAAATTGGCCAATCTGGGTAAACGGCGGGGTACCCGAGGAAGGATGGGATTGCGTTAGAGACCCAGCTTAAGAGAGTTGGAGTCTCTCCTAAGACCGAGAGGATTAAAGGCCCCCCTTTTTTTGTCGGGGTGGAGTTTCAGTCTAGTTGCCCAGGCTGAAGTGCGATGATGAGATTTCAGCTCACTGCAATCTCCTTCCAGGTTCAAGCGATTCTCCTGCCTGAGCCTCCCCAGTAGCTGGGATTATAGCCATGCACCATGATGCCTAGCTAATTTTTGTATTTTTAGTAGAGACAGTGTTTTACCATGTTGGCCAGGTTGGTTTTGAACTCCTGACCTCAGGTGATCCGCTCACCTTGGCCTCCCAAGGCGGTATTATAGGCATAAGCCACCGTGCCTGGCAAGGCCGCTCTTAATAAATGGAAAGGATGCTTGTCCAGACTCGCATTTGAGGCCCAACTTACGAGGGTTAGAGTCCCTTCTAAGGTTTAGGGGATTAGAAGCCCCACGCAGTAAAGTTCCTCTTAGCTAAGAACAGATTTGGCACTATGGGATGTTAACTGCTATTCTCTTAGGACGAATCTGCCTTGCAGTCTTTGCTGATGGCTGTGGGTGACAGAGTGAGGTGGGTACAGGATCACGGGACATGTGGAGCTTTTTCCTCCCCAGAGGGGGACCCTTAACAGCTAATGGGACTCCTGGGAAAGACCCCTTCTTGACTGACAGCAGCCGCCTGACTTGTGATTCAGTGGCCCTGGGATGGGTGGGTCTTTTCCTCCCTGAGCACCTCACCCTCCGCACCCTGCCCAGGCAACACTTTCCTTCCTGCCTTTCTCTTCTTGCCTTTTCTTATCTTTCCTGTTACTCGGAGAGACCATCTGCCCGGAGACCACATGGTCGGAGGCTGGAGTCACCACGGCAGGGCCCGGTCCGGGGCAAGTTTGAGCATGACCAGCTTGATACTGGGTGCTGAGCAGAGTTTTGTCACGCGTGTTTGACTCTGGCCAGAACAGAAAAAGAATTTTCCTTTGTGTTGCAGCTTGGCCCCAGGGCTGTGGTGCAGCCAGCTGGGTCACTAGGGCCAAACTTAGGGAAAGGGAACACGGAAGCCTGGCACACCAACAAAAGGGTTAGGGTTTCTTGCCAGTCAGATTTCTGGCCGCTTTCCCTCTTTCTATGCAAACTGGTTGAATGAATGGTAAAAATCACTGTTTATCTCCTGTAAAGTTTTGATTCATGGGAAAAAGGATTCATGAGGCTAGGCTGTTTCCTTCCTTCCTTCCTTCCTTCCTTCCTTCCTTCCTTCCTTCCTTCCTTCCTTCCTTTCTTTCTTTTTTCTTTTTCTTTCTTTCTTTCTCCCTCTTTCTTTCTTTTCTTTCTTTCTTTCCTTTCTTTCTTCACAGAGTCTCGATCTGTCACTCAGGCTGGAGTGAAGTGGTGTGATCTCGGCTCACTGCAGCCTCCGCCTCACAGGTTCAAGAGATTCTCCTGCCTCAGCCTCCTGAGTATCTGAGATTACAGCCATGTGCCACTATGCCTGCTTAATCTTTTTTTTTTTCTTTTTTGTATCTTTAGTAGAGATAGGGTTTCTTCGTGTTGGCCAGGTGGATCTCAAACTCCTGACCTCAAGTGATGCACCCGCCTCGGCCTCCCAGAGTGCTGGGATTACAGGCGTGAGCCATCGTGCTTGACCACGGCTAGTCTTAAGCTACAGCAACTCTGATGTGCTTTGTGTGTCTTCTCACTGTTCTGTCATGAGGGGGGTGTAGAACCCAGACAGAGGGCACCTGTAAGCCTCTGTTCAAGACGGCCCAGCAAACTGCTCAGTTACAAACTTTGCCGCAGGTTCCTGGAAAAATGAAAAACTGGGTGAATTCTCCCTTCTGTTTTGTTTCATGTCCTTGGGAGCTTGACCTTATAACTATGTGGAACTTTCTCTTGGTTTCCACCAACCAGTGGACAGGAATTTGAGTGTTCACGTCATAGCTGGCCCTAAAAATTATCCTGAGCAGTTAAATTGGCTGCTCTAGGCCCCTTCTGGAAAGAGCAGTGGAGACAGCTCAGGGCTGCGGCTCGGTAGCTCTAGCTTTGTCTGTCACGATGGTGTCTGGGTCCAGGGTTCAGTTCCTGACTTACGGAATGAGTCCTTTCTGGTTTCATATTTGAGTGACCTTTATCATTTATTAATTATCTTCCCTTCCAGGAGCTATCTTGAATTTTTCTTTCTCTGAGCACCTGTGAGGTTACCTTTGGTAAAGTTCAAAAGCCAGAAACACTGGCTGTTTGGCCTGTATAAAACTGGGTAATAAGAGGTTTAAAAGGATTTTTTTTTTTAAAGGAGCACTATGGTTAACAGTAAGCTTAATTAAAAGTGGATATTCATGCTCTGACTGCTTGGGACTCCTTGGCAAAAACGGAGGAGGTGTCACAGACCCTGTTTTGGAAAAAAAAAAAAAAAACTCTGTTTTCCTCACGGCACCCCAGGAATTAAAAGTGGATAGATCTCTCTCAAAATCTAAGGCTCTGTTCTGTTTTACATTGCATTATCTGACGTTTTTGACTTTTGGGGATATCAGAAGTTACCTTGCATTATGAGAGTGTTGATGTGCAGTAACTAGGTATGAAATATATCTTTAGGAATAGCTAACGGCAGTTATGGGTGAATACTTAACTCTTTGCACATTTGGATTAGAGAGGCATGCTCCTGGCCACCTAGAAGGTGAGGAAATGTCCCCAGTCCCCGACCGAGAGATTACTCCCACGGGGGATGGGCTAATTACAAAAAGGATTGATTGGTGTAAAATCATTGCACTGTCTTGTTCATAGTGTTGCTCTTTTGGGGATCTAGGATCCATGTAAAAATGGGAGGCTTCGCCGGGCGCGGTGGCTCAAGCCTGTAATCCCAGCACTTTGGGAGGCCGAGGCGGGTGGATCACGAGGTCAAGAGATCGAGACCATCCTGGTCAACATGGTGAAACCCCGTCTCTACTAAAAATACAAAAAATTAGCTGGGCATGGTGGCGTGTGTCTGTAGTCCCAGCTACTCAGGAGGCTGAGGCAGGAGAATTGCCTGAACCCAGGAGGCGGAGGTTGCGGTGAGCCGAGATCGCGCCATTGCACTCCAGCCTGGGTAACAAGAGCGAAACTCCGTCTCAAAAAATAATAATAATAAAATAAAATAAAATAAAATACAAAAATTATGGGCTGGGCGCGGTGGCTCAAGCCTGTAATCCCAGCACTTTGGGAGGCCGAGGCGGGTGGATCACGAGGTCAAGAGATCGAGACCATCCTGGTCAACATGGTGAAACCCCGTCTCTACTAAAAATACAAAAAATTAGCTGGGCATGGTGGCGTGTGTCTGTAGTCCCAGCTACTCAGGAGGCTGAGGCAGGAGAATCGCTTGAACCCGGGAGGCAGAAGTTGCAGTGAGCCGAGATTGTGCTATTGCACTCCAGCCTGGGCAATGCAGTGAAACTCCATCTCAGAAAAAAAAGAAAACTATACTGCCTTTTGGTTCATGTGACCTTAATAAGCTTTGGGAAGTAAAGGCAAGTTTTAAATATATTTGGTAAAATAAAAATGTCTTCAAAATGTAGACATTAAGTCTAAATTGGGCAGGTCAGTCAGATAGATATTAGGCTTGCTAGTTGCTTTAAGGTAGTAAAATGCTTCTTTAGCTTTTAAAAAGTATTCATTTTCCCTCCTTTTTTTGTTTTTTGGGATGGAGCTTTGGTCTGTCGCCCATGCTAGAGCGCCTTGCTCTGTTGCCCAGGCTGGAGTGCAGTGGCTCAATCTCGGCTCACTACAACCTCTGCCTCCCAGATTCAAGCAATTCTTCTGCCTCAGCTTCCTGAGGAGCTGGGATTCCAGGCATGCACCACCATGGTGGGCTAATTTCTGTATTTTTAGTAGAGGCGGGATTTCACCATGTTTGCCAGGCTGGTCTCGAACTCCTGATTTTGTGATGTGCCTGCCTTGGCCTCCCAAAGTGCTGAGATTACAGGCATGACCCATCATGCCTGGCCTCATTTTTCCCCCTTTGGAGCACTGGGTTCTAGATAAGGCCTGTGAACATGTGAAGAGCCACACCTCCTAGCTATGTTGGAAAGAGTCAGCCCTTATCTGCATTTCTGTCTGATGTTCTCGGCCCCACACCTGGTTCATAATTACACTTGCTTACTAATCAGATTTTTCACCAAAAGTAAAAGTTGCTAAGAGTTTACAGTATAACATGTTTGAGGCTATTAAAAAAACAGCTCTATTCATAAGGAAAGTGGAATATGCTTTTGGTAAAAGATTATAAGAAGGCATGGGAATGTGGATTTCTTGAGTTTAGAGGGTTAAATAATTCTTTAAGTGAGATAGAAAAAATTAAAGGTTTAAACAAGTTGTGGAAGTTTATAAAAAATTAATTGTAAAAGAGGTTCTGTGAATAACACATTGAATAAAGTTAAAGGGGTATTCAGTTTTTCTCTAAAGTAAACATTAAAATAAAAGCACCACAGGTTTTTCTTAGGATACTGACTGCTCTTTAACAAAAATTGTAAAGGGTTACAAAAGGCTTATGAGAATCTTACATTATAGTCCAACTGATTAAGATTGGATTGATTTGTCTATAAGATTTTATTAATAATTGGGGTTGACATTAATAGTACACTAATGCAAAGGGTAAAATTTGGTTAATTTGTATAAAAATCATACAGAAAGAATTGTCAAATGTCAAATGGTGTTTGGCTATCTTTGGGCTGTATTTGCGTAAATATGTTACTGGTATGTGTTCCAAAAAATGGGAAACTCCTATAATTCTGATATGATTTAGTGTATGTTATCATTAATAATTATAATTGTCACATAAAATCATTGTCTGTTGACCGGTCATGGCGGCTCATGCCTGTAATCCCAGCACTTTGGGAGGGCGAGGTGGGCAGATCAAGTGAGATCAGCCTGGCCAACATGGTGAAACCCCATCTCTACTGAAAATACAAAAATTAGCTAGGCATGGTGCTGCACACCTATAATCCCAGCTACTTGGGAAGCTGAGGCAGGAGAATTGCTTGAATCTGGGAGATGAAGTTTGCAGTGAGCTGAGATTGCACCACTGTACTCCAGCCTAGGTGACAGAGTGAGACTCTATTTCAAAAAAACAACATTGTATGCCACAGAGGTAACCAAATTTCTTTGTCAATCATGTTTTTGACTGAGGCTTCCCTAAAACTTCTTGTCACTCACAGACAATTGTGAGTTTTAAAAACTGGTACACTTGTTATTAGATTCTCATCTCATCAGTTGTTTTTTAGTTTTTTTTTTTTTTTTTTTTT
>NW_016108244.1:118272-129629 GCF_001604975.1 Cebus imitator | reverse complement strand
TTTTTTTTTTTTTTTTTTGAGACAGAGTCTCACTCTGTCACCCAGGCTGGAGTGCAGTGACATGATCTTGGCTCATTGCAACCTCCGCCTCCTGGGATCAAGCGATTCTCCTGCCACAGCCTCTGGAGTACCTGGGATTACAGGCTCACGCCACCACGCCCGGCTAATCTTTGTATTTTTAGTAGAGATGAAGTTTCACCATGTTGGTCAGGCTGGTCTTGAACTCCTGACCTCAAGCAATCCACCCGCCTTGGCCTCCCAAAGTGCTGGGATTACAGGCGTGAGCCACCACGCCCAGCCTGAATGTTTTCTTAAATTGAACACTTGTTAATCTTCTAGAAGTCACCTTTTCTCAGAGTCACGAGTGGCCCTCCTCATACCTACATTTTCTGACTGAGCTTCTCTCTCCTCTCAATGCAAGAGACCCTAATAGTTAGGCAGGAGTATCATCACCCCTATTCAGCCTGAAGAAGTTACAGAAGATGGATCTTCATCCCTCTACAATCCTTAGGACTAAGGGTTTCCTTGTAAAAGGGAGAGGGGAAACGTCAGAGGTGTTTGAACCAGAGCAACTCGATTTTGAGTTGGAGCTGGGTGAAATAAGGCTGAGATCTTCTGGGCTGCATTACCCGGAGGTCAGGCATTCGAAATCACAGAATGAGGTAGGAGGTTGGCACAAGATACAGATCATAAAGACTTTGCTGATAAAGTGAGTGTGTAAAGAAGCTGGCCAAAACTCACCAAAACGAAGATAGCAATGGGAGTGACGGCCGGTCATTATACTCTGTTATAGCTGCAGTATAATGACTGCAGCTCATTACACTCTAGTTACAATACACTAGCACTCTAAAGGACACTCCACCAGCACCATGACGGCTTACAAACGCCATGGCAAAGTCAGGAAGTTATCCCACATGGCCTAAAAATGGGAGGAACCCTCAGTTCTGGGAATTGCCCACCACTTTCCTGGAAAACGCACGAATAATCCACTCCTCGTTTAGCATATCATCAAGAAATAACCGTAAAAATGGGCAAGCAGCAGCCTTTGTGGCTGCTCTGCCTGTGGAGTAGCTGTTTTCTTCCTTTACTTTCTCAATGAACTTGCTCTCACTTTAGTCTTTATGGATTTGCCTCAGATTCTTTCTTGCTTGAGATCCGAGAAACATGGTGTCTGGATTGGGACCCTTTCTGGTAACAGTTTGGCTCTGTGTCCCCACCCCAATCTCATGTTGAATTGTAATTCCCAGTGTTGGGGGAGGAACCTGGTGGGAGGTGATTGGATGATGGAGGTGGATTTCCCCCTTGCTGGTCTTGTAATAGTGAGTAAGTTCTCATGAGATCTGCTTGTTTGAAAGCGTGTAGCGTCTCCCACTTCACTCTCTCTGTCCTGTTGGCCATATGAAGATGTGCCTGCTTCCCCTTTCTGCCGTGATTGTAAGTTTCCCCTTTCTGCCGTGATTGTAAGTTTCCCCTTTCTGCCGTGATTGTAAGTTTCCTGAGGCCTCCCCAGAAGCAGAAGTCTGTGTAGTCTGCAGAGCCATGAGCTCATTAATCCTCTTTTCTTTGTAAATTACCCAGTCTCAGGTATGGCTTTACAGCAGTGTGAGAATAGACTAAGAAAAAATATAACAAGTAAGGAGATTGAATTACTAATTACAGAACAAAAAACTTCCCACACAGAAAATCCCTCAAGGGAATGCTTCCCAACTCATTCTCTGAGGCTATGACACTGATACTAAAACAGGCAAACTCATCACAAGAAAACTAAAACCCAATATCCCTCATAAACAGTGACATGAAAAATCCTCAACAAACTACTTAGGAAACAGAATACATCAGCATGTAAAAAGAATTACAAACCGTGACTAAGTGTGTGTTTTCTCTAGGGAGTGCAAAGTTGGTTTAACATCCAAAAATCAATTAATGTACATATCATATTAATATTTAAGAGGACAAAAACTGCATGATCATCTCAACAGAGACAAAGAATAGTCTACATTTTCCAATACCTCTTCAGGAATAAAAACGGTAAGCAAACTGGGAAGAATGGAAAAGAGCTTCCCAATCAGAAAATCCCCCAATATTTGGAATAAACAACACATTTGCAAATAACACATGGGTCAAAAAACAAGTCAGAGGAATTAAAAATATTTTTAACTAAACTGGGCATAGTCCTAGCTATAGGACAGGCTTAAGTGGGAGGACTGCTGGAGTTCAAGACCATCTTGGGCAGGGTAATAAGACTTCTGTCTTTTAAAAGATAAAAAAGGCTAGGAAAAAGAGTGGGGCAAGGGAGATAAAAGAGGAAATGGCACACGTGTAAACGCATTTATTAGCACTGAGCATAACTTACAATGGTGAGGATGCAAATAGAATTGTATATTTTTTATATAAATTAATATTTTAATTAAAAAATAGAGTCTGGGTCTTGTTTTATTGCACAGGCTGTTCTTAAACTTCTGGCCTCCAGCCGCTGCCCTCACACCTGTAATCCAGGCACTTTAGGAGGCTGAGGCAGGAGGATTGCTTGAGCTCAGGAGTTTGAGCTGCAGTGAACTGTGGTAGTGCCACTATACCCCAACCCGGGCAACGGAGCCAGATCCTGACTCAAAACGAAAGCAAAAACAAGACATTGAATCCACAATTAATCACCTTCCAAAACAGAAAGCATTAGGCCCAGACTGTTTCACTAGTGAACTCTATCGAAAACATAATGAAGAAATGATGTCAATTCCCTGTAATCTTTTCCGGAAAACAGAGGCAGCGGGAACACTTCCTAACGCATTCAATGAAGAATGTAATACCTGAATACCAAAACTAGACGGAGACATTACAAGCAAGGAAAATAACGCACTAATATTTCTCAGGAATGTAGATATAAAAATTCTCAACAAAAAGTTAGCAAATGAAACCCAACATGTGTAAAATGAATGATGCATCACAACCAAGTGGGATTTACTCCAGACATTCAGACTTCACAGACGTAAGCCACCATGCAATCAGGCTCTGATATCATCTACAAAATAATTTGCTATAATTTTGAGGTAGGAGGATGGCTTGAGGCCAACTGTTTGAGACCAGCCGGGACAACATAATGAGACCTCATCTCCACAAAAATATAAAAGCGTAGCTGGGTGTGCCAGTGCATGCCCATAACCCCAGCTACTGGGGAGGCTGAGGTGGGAGAATTGCTTGAGCCCAGGAGATTGAGGCCATTGTGAGCCAAGGTCATGCCGTTGCACTCCAGCCTGGGTGACAGCAAGACCCTGCCTCTAAAACAAAACAAAACAAACACACAAAAAAACCTGCAAAAGGCTCAGAATAACCGACATGATACTGAAGAAGAACAAAGTCAGAAGACTGATGCCACTTGGTTCAAGCCTTACTGCCACGCTACAGCCGTCAGGACAGTGACACCGGCAAAAGGCTGCACAGATAAATCAACGGAACAAAAGAGACAGGCACACACAAATACAGTCAACTGATCTGTGAAAACGGAGCAAAGGCAGTTCAAAGGAAAAGCGTAGTGTTCTCAACAAATGGTGCTGAAACAATAATTGGATAATCTCATAAAAAAACAAAAAAGAATCTAAACATACACTTTACATGTTTCACAAAATTTAGCGGAACAACAAAAGTTTTACAAGATAACACGAGACAAAAATCTAGGCGGCCTTGGGTTTGGTGATGAATTCTTAGAGATGACACCAAAGGATGGTGCATAAAAGAAAAAAATGGTAAGTGGGCTTCATGAAAATGTAAAACTTCTGCTCTGGAAACGATAGTATTAGAGAATGAGGACACAAGCCACACACTGGAGAAAATATTCGCAAAACACATATTTTGATAAAGGACTGTTATCCAAAATACACAAAGAATTCTCTTTTTTTCTTTTTTTTTAGACAAGGTCTCACTCTGTCGCCCAGCCTGAAGTGCAGTGGTGCGATCTTAGCTCACTGCAGCCTCAAACTCCTAGGCTCAAGGGATCCTCCTCGCTCAGCCTTCCAAGTAGCTAGAACTCTAGGTGTGCCTCAGCACATCTGGTTAATAGTTATTTGTTTATTAGAGACAAGGTCTCCCTATGTTGTCCAGGCTAGGGATGCTGCCCTTCAGCTCAATGCTTGGATGATATTTCAGTTCAAGGGGCAACAGATGCCAAATTTAGGTCCAAAATTCCTGAGACTCCTCAATGGAACCCATATAAATCTAAACAGCCTCAGGACCCAGGGGCCACAGCTGCTTCCAGAAATCCTCAGTTCAGCTCAAAAGACAATGGCGATCTGTGTTCAGCTTCTCCATAAGGGCAGTACCAGGGTCTACCCGTCACAGAGCACAGTTTTCCTCGAAGAAACCCTTGGGCTTGTACTCTTCTGCACAGAGTCCTGCGCTCCAGACGGTGGCTGAGAATTCCCCTCTGTTTCTGTCACTCATCGACTGCCCTTTGGTACCACACTCTCATCCACTTCCTCTGTCCTCCTCCCCTGGGCCCCCAGCCTTCCGAGCCCCCACATCTGTCTCCTCGATGCTAGTCCTCTCTCCTGTGCGCTCCTCCTGGGGGCAGCGCCGATGCCCCTGCATCAATTCATCACCCCCAGCTGTCCTTCTGAGAGATTTGCCCCTGGAGCCTTTGGGGTCCCAAATGGAACCAGAAGTGTCAGGACCTGCTGGCTGCCAGCCCGAGCTCCACCTTCCCCTCCTCTTACCAACAGAACCTCGTTTGTGTGGGTCAGCAAAGTGCTTCCCATAAAACTTTGCAGAAGGTGACCTTGGGACACAGTCTGGGCAATGAGGGGAGAGGGAGCCTGCTGGGTGGGCTTGGGGAGCCATGGCTCATGAAGATGGTGGGTGGAGCTGCCATGGCTGTTGGCTCTTGGCCTCTCTGCCTTTGTTCTGTTGGTCACGGACACGAAGCTGGGAGGTCCATGAGGGTACCCAGGCCCAGGAGCCCGGGAGAGGAGATGACGCTGGTAGCTGGGAGGCCACCTCAGGGCTTCGTTCTGGGAGAACAATGCCCCTGTGGGTTTCGGTTTCATGGGGCCCAAGGCCATTCTAACTCTAAGCTTTGCACCTGTTTCTGAGGCTGCAGCTGGAAAGGCAGTGTGCACGTGCCCCACTTCTGACGCCCCCTCCCCAGCAATGCTCTCTGTGGCCCAATCTTCCACGGAAGCAGACTCTCCTCCGAGGCGGGTGCCCTAGTGTCCAGGGCCGGCCCCAGGAAGGTCTCTCCCTTCCCCTTCCCCTACAGACCCAGAGAGAAAGCGCCTACCCCATGAAGCTGCTGGTCAAATGCTTGGTCCATTGGGTCCCACCTCGTCCCTCTTGACCAAGAGACCTCGTAGAGCAGCCAGAGAGAGAAAGGTTCAGACTGGTCTCAGAAGTAAGACGGCCTCCACAGGGAAGGGAAGCCGGGCTCAGCCACAACACGGATGGCCCTGAGGACGGTGAGTCAGCCAGACACGAGGGACACAGGCTGTGCGGCCGCCCTTACCTGAGGCCCCTAGAGTCCCCGATTCAGACACAGCAACGTCGAACCATGGGTGCCAGGGCTGTGGGAGGGGGGGACGTGGGTATCTGGGGGGATAGAGTCTCAGTTGGGGAAGATGAGAAAGTTCTGGAGAGGGATGGTGGTGACGGTCGAACAACTATGTCAGTGTGCTCAGTGCAGCCAACAATGGTTTTAAATGGTATATTTTCGATTATATAAATTTTGCCACAAATTAAAAAATAAGGCAAAAAGGCCAGCGTATCTATATCTGATTAATTATTAGCTCAAGTGTTTTCCCAGGACAGGTCAGGACATCAGAGCCTCTGCCCGTTTCTTCAGGAAGGACCTTGAGAACAGCAATTGATCTGCCCCACCCTGGAGAACAGGCTGTAAAGTCTTATCAGGGCCAACGTGCCACCAACCCTTGCCACCCTCGGCACGCAGGAGCCTGCCCTGTGTCTGCCCTGGACCCACTTCCCTTTCAGAGCCGAGCTGCCCAGAACCCAAGGTGCCCTCAAGGGTGAATTAATCTTGGGTGCTGGCAGCTGTGGGGTGACCTCCACCAGCCGGGGCAGCCTCCCTCCCTCCACGGCCCCCAGGCCCTCATGGTCTCCGCTGGGGAGTCAGGGCCTTGCCCCTGGGGCTGCCTGTTGGCCGGGCCTGGTGGAGAGTCATCAGCATGAGTGGGGCTCTCCTAGGGGGGCAGGGCCCCGCAGCCTCAGGGGGCAGATCCCCCTTTTTGCCTCATTAGGTGGATGAGAGGGTGTGCCCATCTTCATGGAGCCCCAGGACCTGTCCCCTTTACTTCCGAGGATGTAGGAGACCTCGGAGGAGCAAAGAGCCAGGTGGCCCCTGAGGCATAACTGCCTCCAGGGCACACGAAGCTCTTCCTTGGGACGGAGAATCCCTGTTGTCCTGCAGGGCAGGGGCTCTCCCAGCTGCCAAGGCCATCGGGTGGCGACTGGACACACAGAAGCACCAGGCGCCTTTCTGCTGCACTTGGGGAGCCCATCAGGGCCTGGGACCTGCCTCCTCCTCACTGTAGGTCCAGGGGCCTCGCCCCTCCGCATGGGAAACCACTTTATCAGCCAGGATGCTTGCGTGCACTTCCTGTCTTTAGTGCTAATGACCCTTTCCCATCATTTCCTTCAGTGAGATTGGCTCGTGCATGTGCAACATTGTTAAATTGTTCTGTCACCTGCTGCATTCCATCTTGGGATTCCCTGATATTCAAAATGATAGTTTAAAATCTGCATACGTTAATGTTTACTCGTACTCTGAAGGTCTACGAATTTTTATGATTTTGCGAGAGGGTCTGGTTCTGTCATCTAGGTTGGAGTGTGCTGGCCCAATAACGTCTCACTGCAGCTTCGGCCTCCGAGGCTCAAGCCCTCCTCCCACCTCAGCTTCCCGAGTGGCAGGGACCACAAGTGTGCACCACCGTGCCTGGCCAGTGTTTTTAGTTTTTGTGGAGATAGGGGTCTCACTATGCTGCCCAGGCTGGCCTCTAACTCCTGGGCTCAAGCAGTCCTCCTGCCCTGGCCTCCCAAAGTGCTGGGGTCACAGGCATGAGCCACTGTGCTGGGCCGTCCACGAATATCGACAGGTGTGTAGTGTCACACAGCCGCAGAGTGTCCAGATCTTGGCCACTTCTCTCTCTCTCTCTCTCTCTCTTTCTCTTTCTTTTTCCTCTTTCTTTCTTTCAGACGGAGTCCTCCTCTGTTGCCAGGCTGGAGTGCAGTGGCACGATCTCGGCTCATTGCAACCTCTACCTCCTGAGTTCAAGCAATTCTTCTGCCTCAGTCTCCCAAGTAGCTGGGACTACAGGTGTGTACCATCCCACTTGGCTAATTTTTGTATTTTTCCCCCATTTATTTATTTTATTGCATTTTAGGTTTTGGGGTACATGTGAAGAACATGCAAAATTGTTGCATAGGTACACACGTGGCAGTGTGATTTGCTGCCTTCCTCACCATCACCTACATCTGGCATTTCTCCCCATGCTATCTCTCCCCAGCTCCCCACCCCCCACCAACCCTCCCCTATTTCCCCCCAACTGACCCCAGTGTGTAGTGCTCCCCTCCCTGTGTCCATGTGCTCTCATTGTTCAACACCCGCCTATGAGTGAGAACATGTGGTGTTTGATCTTCTGCTCTTCTGTCAGTTTGCTGAGAATGATGGTTTCCAGGTTCATCCATGTCCCTACAAAGGACACAAACTTATCATTTTTGATGGCTGCATAATATTCCATGGTGTATATGTGCCACATTTTCCCTGTCCAGTCTATCGTCGATGGGCATTTGGGTTGGTTCCAGGTCTTTGCTCTTGTAAACAGTGCTGCAATGAACATTCGTGTGCATGTGTCCTTATAGTAGAACGATGTGTAATCCTTTGGATATATACCCGGTAATGGGATTGCTGGGTCAAAAGGAATTTCTATTTCTAGGTCCTTGAGGAATCGCCACACTGTCTTCCACAATGGTTGAACTAATTTACACTCCCACCAACAGTGTAAAAGTGTTCCTATTTCTCCACATCCTCTCCAGCATCTGTTGTCTCCAGATTTTTTAATGATCGCCATTCTAACTGGCGTGAGATGGTATCTCAATGTAGTTTTGATTTGCATTTCTCTGATGACCAGTGATGATGAGCATTTTTTCATATGTTTGTTGGCCTCACGTATGTCTTCTTTTGTAAAGCGTCTGTTCATATCCTTTGCCCACTTTTGAATGGGCTTGTTTTTTTCTTGTTAATCTGTTTTAGTTCTTTGTAAATTTTGGATATCAGCCCTTTGTCAGATGGGTAAACTGCAAAAATTTTTTCCCATTCTGCTGGTTGCCGATTCACTCTAATGACTGTTTCTTTTGCTGTGCAGAAGCTGTGGAGTTTGATTAGGTCCCATTTGTCTATTTTGGCTTTTGTTTTTTTTGTATTTTTAGTAGCGATGGAGTTTCACCATGTTGGCCAGGGTGGTCTCAACCTCTTACCCTTGTGATCTGCCCGCCTTGGCTTCCCAAAGGGCTGGGATTACAAGCTTGCTTTCTCTCTCTTCTTTCTTTCTTCTCGCTTTCCTTCTTTCTTTTTCTCTCTTTTTCTTTCTCTCGCTCTCTTTCCCTCCCTCCCTCCCTCCTTCCTTCCTTTTCTCCCTCCTTCCCTCCCTCCCTTGTGTTCTTTTCCCTTCCCTTTCCTTTCCTTCTCCTCCTCCTCTTCTTTTTCTTCCTTCCTTTCTGTTTCTTTCCTCTTTTTCTTTCTCTTTTCTTCTTCTTTAACATAAGTTAATGCTTTTATTTTGCTTTTTATTTTTTGAGAGAGAACCTCACTCTGTCACCCAGGCTAGAGTGCACCGCTGTGATCACGGCTCACTACAGCTTTGAATTCCTGGGCTCAAGCAATCCGTCCATCTCAGCCTTCCAAGTAGCGTACAGGACTGTAGGTCACCATGCCTGGTTAATTTTTAAATTTTTTGTAGACAGGGTCTCAGTCTCACCATGTTGCCAAGGCAGGTCTCAAAGTCCTGGCCTCCCGCGATCCGCTTGCCTCAGCCTCCCGCAGTGCTGGGATTACAGGCGTGAGCACCGAGCTGAGCCCGGGTCTTGGTTTCTGATTCGCCAGCAGACGGAACCAGGCCTACTGGCTGACTCTAGCACTGTGCTCGCTCATTCCAGGACTGGGGCAGAAACTGCGAGTCTGGAGCATTTTGTAGCGCCGGAAAGTAAGAAAGTGTTCAAAACAAGCAAATTAAAAAGCTCCAGAGTTTTGAGGATGTGCTAAAGGCACACAGAGCTGAAAGAAAGGACCCCCAGGACCCCGAGCTGGGACAATCTGAGTCACAAAATAAAGCAGTATTAACTATAACCTAGCATAAAATAAATACCCTTGAGTTCGTACTGATATAAATAAATGAATAAGTAACAATAAATGGAGAAAAGAGACAAGGTTTTAATGTAAAAGCACGACAGATAAATCATGCAGACCCTCCACCCCCAAGGAGGTGGAGTATGGTTGACAAGCCTGAGGTGGGGGCTGTGCACACTGACTTCCTCCCAAAGAGAGCAGTATGGAAAGGGGAGCAAGAGAGTCCCTTTGCAATGAAGAAAGCTGACAAATGACCTCAGCCAGGTGGCCAAGGCCAACATCAGCAGTGCCAAGTCGGCATGACGTGATGAGCAGGACACTGTCCCCGAGCCCAGAGCCCTAATCTCATCGTGAGAAGAGCGCAGCCAGATCTTAGTAGACGGGTGTCCTATAATACGTCGGAAAACGGGGAGAGTGAGAACCCACCCCGGCAGAGAGCAGCTCTGCAGATGGCGTCTGAATGTAAAATGGTGTCCCGGAACAAGGAAAGCAAATTAGGGAAAATTTGAGGAAATCTGAATAAAGTATGGATCTATTGAGTTAATAACTAACGTATTAATATTGGTTTATTAATTGTGACAAATGTACTATACATATTTTAGTCGGCATTCTCTAGAGAAACAGAACCAACGGGATGTGTGTGTGTGTCTGTGTACACACCCACCCACCCCGCACACATGCATGTGTGGAGAGAGAGACAGAGAGAGAGAGACAGAGAGAGAGAGATCTATTTTGAGAAACTGCTCATGTGATTGCAGAGGCTTGGTAAGCCCAGAATCTGATGGGGAAGCCCAGGGGGCTGGAGGCCCTGAGAAGAGCTGACAGCGGAGCCCAGTTCCTTCTTTCTCAGGAGAGGGCTGTCTTTGTTCCCCTAACCCTTCAGCCTACTGGATGAAGCCACCGCATTGTGGAGGGTCATCTGCTTTACTCAAAGTTCACCAATTTAAATGTTAGTATCCCATCCAAAAACACCTTTGCAGAAATATCCAGAACAACGTTTGACCACACGTGCGCACCATGGGCCAGTGAAGCTGACACACAGCACCGACGAAACCGTCAGGGCTGCAGATACTGTGACTGTCGAGACCAGGGTCCCGTCTGGGCAGGTTCCACGAGAAGAGGGCTGGAGTCAAAGCTGAGCTCCCGGAGGGGCGCACACAGGGGCGGCGTGGAGGGGCGCACACAGGGGCGGCGTGGAGGGGCGCACACAGGGGTGGCGTGGAGGGGCGCACACAGGGGTGGCGTGGAGGGGCGCACACAGGGGTGGCGTGGAGGGGCGCACACAGGGGTGGCATGGAGGGGCGCACACAGGGGTGGCGTGGAGGGGCCAGATGACCACACCCTCCACAGGATGTCTTCCCATGAATCCCAAAGCTTCAGTAAATTCTACTAAATCTACAAAGTACTCAATGGAAATGTGGTTTTTTAGATGAAAGGAAGGGGCGAAGTCATAGAATCTGGCTTAATTTTTTGGAAGTGGTCATTCAGTTTTAAACAAAATAGTGTGAAATATCAAAGGTTTTTAAAATTTTTATTTGTATTTATTTTAAGACAGGGTTTCGCCATTTCGGTCAGGCTGGTCTCTAACTCCTGACCTCAGGTGATGCACCCACCTCAGCCTCCCAAAGTTCTGGGATTACAGGCGTGAGCCACTGCGCCCGGCCGGTACTAAACCTGGCTGTGTAACACAATCGTCTGGGGGTTGTTGTAACAGATTGCTAAGCCTACTCCAGTTTCTGTTTCATTTCTAACAAGATGAGGGATGCTGATACTGCTGGTCCAGGAACCACACTTTAAGAACCACTATTTTGCTGGGCGCAGTGGCTCACGCCTGTAATCCCAGCACTTTGGGAGGCCGAGGCGGGTGGATCACGAGGTTAAGTGATCAAGACCATCCTGGTCAACATGGTGAAACCCCGTCTCTACTAAAAAAAATACAAAAAATTAGCTGGGCATGGTGGCGCGTGCTTGTAATCCCAGCTACTCAGGAGGCTGAGGCAGGAGAATTGCCTGAACC
>NW_016108244.1:110124-118160 GCF_001604975.1 Cebus imitator | reverse complement strand
AAAAAAAAAAAAAAAAAAAGAACCGCTATTTTATGTGAAGAAATAGATTTCTAATGCAGTAAAAAAGGATCATGCAAATGTTTTCACGCATGTGTGCTCTTCCTGGGTCTCCGATTCGAAGAGCTCCATGGAAGAGGGCTGTGCCCTCACCTGTGCCTCCTCCAGCAGCTTCTGTGGTTCCAAGTCTGGACACAGGGTGGTGCCATGTGCCCACAGGTGTCCACCGGACCTTCCAGGTGGTCCTGCCGGCTGAGCTGGCCTTGCAGCTTTCCGGGAGGGTGTGCACCATGGCTGGTCTCTCTCCCACATCCCAGGGGCATTAGGGGTATGTCCAGGGCAAGGTTGATAGGTTTGTGCTGAGTGGCTGAAGAGGGTGAGGGTGAAGGTGCAGGCAGCGGGACTACTTTTGGCCATCCGTGGCCTTGAGTGCACCTTCTGATGCTGCCCCTGTCCAGGATGGGCCAGGGTGGGTCTGGCAGATCCTGAGTCCAGAACCCTGAATGCTCTCCAAGCCTCGGTAATCTCTTTCCTGCACCCCCACTTGGCCACCGTCTTGTTCTCTGTGGGTCACATTGTTCTCCTTCTATTAAACGGGAGACCTGGGGGTGGCGGGGGAGAGGGTCTAGGCCTCAGGGTGGTAAGAGGAGAGGCCATCTTGGGCAGCCTTGCTGTGGGCGGGGGCCTCAGGGGTCTTTAGCCACAGGGTTTGGTTTGAACAAGTGGTTCAAGCTGGGGACTAACGACAAGGCTGGGATACGGACCGAAGCTCACTGCTGCAGGTGGGGCCCCGGAAGCAGAAGCGGCGTGAGCGCAAAGGGAGGGGGACAGGTTTGTGCTTGGCAAGGTCAGAAGGGCCGTAAGACCGGTGAGGGGCAGATGGGAAGGGCTGAAGGCTGTGGCTGGCGTGGCCCTCTGGGCTTGAGGGAGGCCTGCAGAGCCTCTCCTGGAGGGCAGTGTCTCCTCCAGGCATCGCTGCTCCCACCCCTGCCAGCTCCCTCCTCTCTCCTTTCACCGGGAGCCTCACCCACTGTGAGGCTGGGCCGGCTGGCGGCTTGTTTGCAAGCCTCATATCCTGCAGCACAGTGGGCCTCTCCACTCCCCACCCGCACGCACCACCTGCACCCCCACTCCACTGAAGCCCAAAAGGGGCAGAGGTGGAGGCCTCCCTCAGGGGCAAGCCTGGGTGGTGGTGCAGCTAGTTCTTATCCGTGAAAGATGAAACACCATAGGCTGGGACAGTGACCCTTGAACAAGCACTCAGGTCCACAGCCTTATCCAGAACTGGACTCCAAAGCTATAATTAAAGGTTCAGGCGGAAGGGATTATTACAGAGGAGGGGCAGAGCCCCCCACAGCCTGAGGCTGGTGTCAGGGGCCCAGCACTGCTGGAGATAACATTCGGGATTGTGTCTCTCTGGGCTGTGATCAGATCCTGTTTGGGATGAGGCAGGAGGTTCGTGGGGGCGCAGGGAGAGCAGATGAGGGGAGGAGCAGGACCAGCAAGGCAGGCATGGTCAGAGCACTCAGGCCTTGGTGGTGAGTGGAGCCTGCTGGAGGAAACTGACTGCTGTAGACAATGGGGCTGCTGTGTGGAGGAGCAGTTGTGGAGACATGTTTGAGGCCGGACTTGGGGAGGGTGAGGAGTCCATGGGCTGCTTGTGGGAAATGGAAGTCCATGTGAGTGCCTGAGGGAAATGGAGGCTCACACTGACATTTGGCCTGAGCAGCTGGGAGGGGCTGCAGAAGGTTGAAGGAGGCACCACAAGGCCTTGGGAACTTGACCACGAGGTGGGGATAGAGGCTAGTGGTCAACAGATCCCAGCGATTGTGACTGATAAGGAGCAGCTGCGTGTTGGGCCAAGCGGACCAGAGCCAGATGAGGTCTGGAGAGGGTGGGTGGAAAGACTGAGAGGGGTCTGGGGCCATGAGGTCAGGCAGGGCCTGGATGAGGTGAAAAAAAACAGGAGCTCACAGTCCAGCAGCCAAAGAGAAAAAGGCTGGAGAAGACGCCAGAGACTTGGCCTTTGCATGTGGTGGGACAGAGGCCTTGGGGGCATGGGGCACAGGCTGCCTGGGGCAGCGCACACAGGCCCTCCCAGCGGGTGAGTTTGCACCGAGAAAAGGTGTGGGTGAAATTGTCTCCCAGAGAGCAGGGAAACAATTTTATTAATAAGTGTTTGCTGTGGGAAGGAATGAACCACTCAGTATCTGCAGAAGAAGCTGGGAGACTGTGGGCCCCAAGGGAAGGAACCCGGGGTCAGACAGAACTCCCTGCCCACAGCCAGCACTCAAAAGGCAGCCCGGCATTCTCAGAGGAACAGGCTGCCTCCTCAGACAGCACGAGCTGAGCCGAGTGGAGCTGGGCCCCCAACTCGGGGCCTCTCCGTGGTAACATATCACTTGAGAAGGTTCAGCAGCTCACCCAGGAATCCCAAAATGTGAGAATTTTATAAGAGCGCTACATGGTACTGCACGGCTGACACCCCAGATATTTAGGGCTTACTTCAAAAGCACGTCACTTTTCCCTCTTGCATTCTCAAACCCTCGCCCTGCTCCTTTGTGGAGGTCGTTTTTCACGAAGAAATGACACCTTTCCAAAGGGAGTCACAGCTCCACACACTGCGAGTGCGTACTTGAAGTCACATCAGGGAGTGCCAGGCTGGGGCTGCTGGTCTGAGGCTGGTTCTCTTCCAGTTCCAGCAGGTGTCCTTTCTGCAAAGCCCTGTGACAGGAGGGGACAGCTGCAGCTCCCCCTTCAGCTATAAAAAGCCCTAACACCCAAGCAAGCAGAGGACACACGGAGAGAAGGACACGCTGGGGAAACCCAGTTGGAACTCAGGAAGGAGCTCGACCCCAGAACCATGCTGAGGCTGCGCCCTGCCCTCAGGCTGCTCCAAGCCCCCCTGAGGTGTTGGGCAGTCCCCAAGGCCCACGTCTCTGCCAAGCCGGCCGAAACACCCACCTCTCCTGCGGTAAGTGACCTCCAAGGTAGCAGTGGGCAGCCCTGAGAACTCAGCCCATTCCCTGGGTTTCAAGGTGACACAGAAGTCCAGGCTGGAGAAAGGGAGGGGTGATCATAGCCCTGGGCCTTAGTCCCGCAGTGCCATGCCTATGACGGTGTCTGCAAGCCAGGAAGGGGGTCCTTGCAACCATCACCTGTAGGCCAGGCTTCCAAACGGGCAGCAGAGTCAACACTGGGGAGGGGGCTCCCAGTTCTGAGGCTCAGATCACCTGGCCAAAGATGGGTACTAGGCTGAGCTTGGAGGCTTGGTGAACCCATTGGCTTCACCTCCTTAAAAAGGAAAAGGGGGGCTGCTTTAGGGTCATGTGAAAGCACCAGGTGAAAACTGAAACCTAAGTTAACTATTTCCACTCCAGTCGAGTACGAATGTCTCTGTTTTCAGCAGAAATAAACCAAGGTCAAGAAGGTCATTTGCCCAAGGTCATACAGCTAATACGTGACCCTACACTAAGGTCCCCATCCTAGGCCAGATTTGCTCTTAAACCTCTGGGGCTAAAGCCAAAAGGAAGACTTGGTCTCCCACCTGGCATCGGATTCAGCTTTAGGAAACAGGGTGGGAGGACTGGGCCCAGGCCGACTCAGGAGGAAACAGTGAGGGTGAAATCTGGCTGGTGCCTCAGAACCTGGCTCTCCAGGTTCAGCCGCTGAGAACACGGGTGCACATGGGGTCTCTTCCGTGGGCACATGTGCACACGCAGAGCACTGGGACTCTGAACTTGACCCAGCCTTCTGAACGGGACTGCCATTTAGAGGAAGGGCCCTGCACTTGTTCGCATGCACCTTAAAATTGTGGTTGTTTCTGCTGTTCTGTACAGCGCTGACATCATTAGTACCCCATACACTGGGAAGTTTCCTGGGTTCAGTGCACATCGTGTGAGACTTGCCCGCTCAGCATGAACTGTGGCCTTGCCAGAAGGTACACGTAGCCAGGCAGGCTCTCGGGCAGAGGGATGTCCAGCCCCACAGACGGAAGCCCAAGGCTCCTGGTCCCTCAGAGGTCGTCCTCCCTGATGAAGGCTAGAGGCTGCCAGCCATGTTGACGGCAGGGGTTTCTCACTGCTCACAACTACAAAGAAATTTGAAGGCAGACAGAGATACCATGGCTAGGGGTGGGAGGGGCCAGGGGCAGTCTTTCTCCCAAATCCCAAACTGCAGGACCCAAGGGACAGAGGGCAGGCAGGCAACCACCCTTAGGGGTCCAGGCCTGAGCCCTCTACCAGCCTCGTGACCGCGTGTGTGCTTTCTCCATCAGGAGCAGGCCGTGGGGCTCTCATTCATACTCATCACCTTCCTGGGTCCTGCAGGCTGGATCTTAAGCCACTTGGAAAACTACAAGAAGCGCCCCACAGCATAAAGGCTCTAGTGTCACCGCAGGCGCAGGACTGAAAGGCAGCATTAAACTGTCCTTCCACCTACCGTTCACCCTGATTCCTTTGTATACGTGCACCTCCACTCTCAGAAGGGGCACCTTACATGCCCAGTCCCAGGGATGGCTCATGTCAGCACCGGTGCATACCAGGTCACAGATGCCGCTGGCTATTTGAGTGATGAGCAGTGATAAGGATGCGGATGCCTGAGTTGGGGCAGGCACCTGAGAGGGCTGGAGAAGGGGGCGGACACCCCTGGGTCTCTCTAACAATAAAGATCGGACCAGCTTCCTTGGTGGCCCTTGGGGCTGGGTTCTGCCCTAGTCTCCTGTATGTGCAGGAAGGAGAAGGCCAAGGCTACCCCCACCAAATCCTCCCAAGGTTCCAACTCCAGGCACAGGCTTGGCCTGGAAGCTAAGCCAGGAAAACAGAGCCATGAGAAGAACAAAGCAAAGGTGTTTATTACAGGAATATTCTCACACCACAATGGCAAAGATGTCCGCAGAGGTGGACGGGGAGCGGAGCTCAAGCTCGGAGCACAGACTTGAGGGCACTTCCTGCCTCGTACGCAGTTTCTCTCCCTTGTGACCTAAAACTCAGAGACCCCCACCCGCTGCAGGAGAGACCCACAAAGGAGCTTTCTGCCTGCGGCCTGGCCCCCATCAGGGACAGTCCTGTTTTTATAGCAAGAAAAGTCCGTCCTTCAGACAGGGTCCCAACCCCTACCCCAGTTCAATGTAGACCATCTGACAGCCAGCTTTATCGGCTGGAGGAATGCCTCTCTCAGGTGACTTGAAGGGGACAACAGGTGGACCTCAGGGGCCCTAGGTGAGGATGTCATGGGCCTGGTGCTCTACCAGCATCTCCATGCTCTTCACATCCGTGCACCAGAACTCTAGGCGGTCCTTCATTCCCTTGATCTGAAATGCAAATCCATACACAAGGGGCATTAAGACACTCAGGGGTCACAGGCCAAGTGGCCAACACCACAGCACCTGATGAGAGCTAACTCTCTAGGGCGGCTCTAATAAAAAGGGTCTCTCAGCTAGGCAGTGTGACAAGACTGCCCGGGTTGATTCTTATCACAAGGACATTAGAAAAAACTTGCATGAAAGAAAGCAGACAAGAATTGAGGAAATCCACAGGATTACATTTCCAGCAAATGTGAGTAAGATGGATGTGAGCGCAAATCACAGAACCAGGAATGGATCTGATTGGAGCACCTATCTCAAGATTAAAAGGCAGCATGAGCACAGCCAGCATATTGTCATAATAAGCTTTTAAATGCAGGGTTCAAATCTCAGGCTTGCATTAAATTAGGCTCTTAGGAAAATCCAATAGCAGTAATTCATTCTCCAAAACCTCTTGTCTAATGCTTTCTTCCTAAATGGCTTCCATCCAAATGAAACTAAGACAGTATAGATACAACCCCAAAACACCCACAGAGGTGAATGGGTCTCAATCACATCACCTGTTGCAAATCCAACACTCGGGGCTGCACCCAGGTCATGTGGACTCGTTTGTCCACCTCGTCTATACTGCCTTTCACCAGCCCCACCGAAAGGGCCTTCATCACCAGGAGCTCCACCTGTGCAGAGAGCAGGCTTGTGTGAGACAAGATGGCTGACACACACCCACGGACCCAGGTGGTGTCTGAAATGCGGATACTGCTTCTCCCGCCGTTTTTCACTGTCTAGGGAGCGCAGTGCTCACACAGAGCCTTGACTCCAGGTGGCAGCTTTGCTGCGGTAACATCCTGAGCCTAGGGACCATACCTCATTCACGGTGATTTTAGCACTTTTGGCAATTTCTTCAAAAGTGAGTTGTCTGTGATTGGCAGGTCGCGTAAAAGTCATCTGAAAAAAAATTTATTAACTATTTAAAACTATTTTTCCAAATAAAAATGGACTGACTGATAAGGGTGTTTTGTCAATATTGGCTCTGAAAATGAAGAGAATCTTATTAGTACCCCATATACTGAAAAGTTTCCTAATATTAGACATATATCTTGTTAAGAATAAGCTTTCAATGCTTAGATAACAGCAAAAATAAGCCCTATAGGAATTTTTGAAGGTAGCCATTATTCCATTCCCAAACAAGTACTTGAGGCCACAGTTTGCCAGGGTTTACCGTTGCAAACCAGCAATGTAAGGTCCACTTCCTCAAGAACCCTAAATTCTCGTGGGAAAGACAGATGTGCACATAGACAGGAAGAGACATCAATGAGGGGGCAGCTGCACCAGGGCGAGGGGGCAGCTACTTCATTTCAACTCAGATGGTCAGAGAAGGCCTCGGGGGAGCAGTGGTGGGTGAGGGGGTGTTGTCTGAGCTAAGACCCAAGTATCGACTTACAAAAGCAGGTGGTGGCAAAGGAAAAGAAAGGTGGTGAAGAGAGTCGTACCACCACTGAAAGCTCAGGCTGAGGACAGGCTTGGAGAGCAGCGCCCTACCTGACCAAAATCTTAAACCACAGACAAAGTGGCTCCTGGGTGCTTGCTCACCTCCATGAGGCACAACAATTGAATTTTCCTCAGAAGCTGGGCTTCGTTAGCTGCTAAATCAGGCTGTAAAGTATAGAAAGACAGAACAATGTCATCCATGTTGTGCTTACCAGTTACCTAGCTGGGGCTTTGGAATTCATTCAACAGTAGACCGAACAGAAAGCAGCTAAGCAGACCCAAACATGCTACACTGCAGAATGCTGAAGCCCATGAACAACCAAGTGATCTAACTTCACTCTTAGGAAATCTAAAGAGTAGTACCTAACTGGGACACTGTTTGTCAAGGCAGGGAATTTACAAGGTGAGATCTGTATTAATGCTACAAACACCACTGGGCAGGGCCACAGGGTACGGGCATTTCAAGAAGACTGTCCTGGTCAAGGTGCTGTGGGAAGGGCATGCCCCATGGCCAGGAGGCTTTCGGGGGGTGCTGTCTGCTCAGTCAGCACAGAGCAAGTGGAGCCCCTCTGAGGAACAGCCTCCTTAAGTTCTAGAGACTTGTTTGAATCAAAAGAGCAAGTTATTAATTTATAATGAAAAATATCATTGTCATGAGAACTAGAATATACCCGTCTCCAAGGCTTGCATAATCTCTTCTTACAGTGGATCAAAATGTTACCTGGTAAGCACAGAATTAAACCAAGGAGACTTGTTTTCTTAACTCAAATAGCAATTCATATCTTAACTCAAACAGGCAGTCCAATGGAGACCTTTCTGTCACAAGTACTGGACAGGTCAAGCTCTGTAGAAAGGGCTCACTCCCACTCCAGAACAGATGCTGCCAACATGCATCTCTGAATTTTTTTCTTTAAACTGCTATAACCAGCCCTCTTCCTTTCTGAGTGGCACATTTTTTTTTCCCTTTTTGAGATATCAATAAATAATCAGACCACAGTTAGGTCTGGCTGCATCTGTGCTTTCTGCCGCTTCACAGTGCCCCATCCGTATCTACCCTGCTCTACCATGCATGAAGTTTACAAGTTTATTTTAAACTGAGAAGTTTGAAAGTTTCAGAAAAATACAAAAATAACTATTTCCGCCGGGCGCGGTGGCTCAAGCCTGTAATCCCAGCACTTTGGGAGGCCGAGGCGGGTGGATCACGAGGTCAAGAGATCGAGACCATCCTGGTCAACATGGTGAAACCCCG
>NW_016108244.1:92095-109834 GCF_001604975.1 Cebus imitator | reverse complement strand
AAAAAAAAAAAAAAAATAACTATTTCCTACCACTGTCAACATTTTATTAATATTTACTTCTAATAACCTCATTAAAAAAGAACAAGTCCTTGTGACGCACCTCTCACTAACTCCCACCTTCCAGAGGCTCCTTCCCCCAGTGCCCGCTCTCCCCTTGCACTGAGGTGAACTGACTGTTCTCCCTGCGCCAGGCACCTGTTCCTCCTTCATCTCACCCTCTCTCCCACCCACTCATGTTGGCTTCACACACCCTTCTTTCAGTTCAGCTAACATGCTAAAATTTTCCTTCTCCTTGGCTAAGTGCACTCGTCCTGTGCCTCTTCACTCATTCCTAAGGGCACACAGACGATGACCTTAGGTCACTGTGACTTCATGGGATTTGGGACACCTTCTGAGACACCCCCTGCACCCAGCATACATGCAGGGCCCACATTCGATTCTGTTTTCTCAGAATACCCTCTCTCTTCCTCTGTAGCACTGAGTAATACTGTAGCTAACTAACCACTTAGCTCTCTGCTCCATGACAGCAAGGACTAGCCTGTCTTGGTCTCCTCTTTGCCCAGTGCCTTCCTGTGTGCGCGGCATGTAGGGAAGATGCTCAATGAACATCTGTTGTATGAGTGATAAATACACAGGGGAATAAGGGCTGGGCATCGTGGGAGTCACACCTGCTGGCCCCAGGCAGTCTTCAGAGTCTGGAACCTCTCCACATTGCCACTGTTGAAGGCGTACAGGGTGTCAATCAGCCACTGCCGGTCAGTGTTCCGCAGGGACTCCAGCACAGGGTGCATGAGCTGTGAGGACAGAGATTGTCAGCTGGTAACACTTCAGTCTCCCCTTTCCTTGTTAAGGAAGCTGAGCCCAGGGTCAACTTACAAGTTCTCCAAAGTTAAAAACTCCCTCGCCGAGAAGTCCTGCTAGCCCCAGCGTGAAGGCTCTCTCCTGCTGCTCAGACACTATGGTAGCAACACAGGCCCACTTACCATCCAGTCACAATCATCAGTCCTGTTTAGCTTTCAAAGTCTCATATAACAAAAACGTAAAAAAACCATTGTTTGTAAGGGTGTATTACAAAGCCTTGACTTTAGTCACCTCTTCTAAAGTATTGGGTTGACTTAGATTATACCAGGAACCACATACACATGGGTTTTCTGGAAAGAGCATTCATTTATTATTTTTCACCTAAATATAGGTGAATCTATCCATATTTTCAGCTGTGCCACCTCGAACCAGTTCCTTAAATCTCTTACCTGCTACGGCAAGGAATATTATCTGTTATTTATTTATTTATTTATTTATTTAATGAGACGGAGTTTCACTCATGTTACCCAGGCTGGAGTGCAATGGCGTGATCTCGGCTCACCGCCACCTCCGCCTCCTGGGTTCAGGCAATTCTCCTGCCTCAGCCTCCTGAGTAGCTGGGATTACAGGCACGCGCCACCATGCCCAGATGATTTTTTGTATTTTTAGTAGAGACGGGGTTTCACCATGTTGACCAGGATGGTCTCGATCTCTTGACCTCATGATCCACCCGCCTCGGCCTCCCAAAGTGCTGGGATTACAGGCTTGAGCCACTGCGCCCGGCCCTGTTATTTATTTTTAAGTTACCCAAACTAGCTTCTTTCAGACCAGAATTAACTTACTTTTTGTTCCTAGACAGCAAGTCCGTTACTCTCTGACCACCTCAGTTCCTTTTCCATTTTTCTTGACATATAGTAATAAAAACTGCATCAACACTGTAAGAGCTGCCGGTCTCCTTAATGACAACAGTGTTTCATGAAGAACATCTAAAATCTGCTGAAATTTTTTTTTTTTTTTGAGACGGAGTTTCGCTCGTTACCCAGGCTGGAGTGCAATGGCGCGATCTTGGCTCACCGCAACCTCCGCCTCCTGGGTTCAGGCAATTCTCCTGCCTCAGCCTCCTGAGTAGCTGGGATTACAGGCACGTGCCACCATGCCCAGCTAATTTTTTGTATTTTCAGTAGAGATGGGGTTTCACCATGTTGACCAGGATGGTCTCGATCTCTTGACCTCGCGATCCACCCGCCTCGGCCTCCCAAAGTGCTGGGATTACAGGCTTGAGTCACCGCGCCCGGCCAGCTGAAAATTTCTTTTCTGAACATATATTCCTTGCACTTTCCCCAAAACTCATTGTTTGTTTTCTTTCCACTCTTGAATCCTTGAAAGATTTAATAATTTTTCCCCATGGGTCTGGAATGCCAGTTTTCAAAACAAGGGTCTCAGCTATAGGGATTTCATGTGTCCTTCTTCCTACGGCAGGGTAGTCCGTGGGTGGGCTTAGAAAGTTTTCTTATCAAGGCACTTCCTAAAAAACCTGTGACTTGGGTAGCAGTAAGGAACTGGAGAAGGAGCAGTAAAGGAGCCAGGAGGAATTAGCCTCATTTTCACATAGATTAAATGCCGGAGACAAATACAACATAGAAAGTAAAGCTTATGTATAAAAGAAAAAAGACAAATAAGAAAGTAAAGCTTATGTAAATCTTCCCATCTTTTCTTCAAAACAGGATGAATCCATCTGAGTTCTTTTTTTTTTTTTGGTGAGACGGAGTCTTGCTCTGTCACCAGGCTGGACTGTGGTGGTGCAATCTCAGCTCACTGCAACCTCCACCTCCTGAGTTCAAGTGATTCGCCCGCCTCGGCCTCCCGAGTAACTGGGATTATAGGCAGCCACCGTCAAAGTTAGCTAAACATACATATATTTTTTGTATTTTTAGTAGAGACAGGGTTTCACCATGTTGGCCATGCTGGTCTTGAACTCCTGATGTCAGGTGATCCACCTGACTCAGCCTCCCAAAGTGCTGGGATTACAGGCGTGAGCCACCATGCCCAGACCCATCTTAGTAATAACTGAGAACTATCACCTAAAGCACCTCGTAGCTGCTATGTTTGGAGAATATGCTCCTGTGTGACGTGGACTTTAATGGCCTAGGTTACCTGGTAGATCCTTGATGTCAACACAGCCCAAAAACCGCAGAGCATCTTTGTAGTAGGACGCGTGGTTTCCGATTGTTTGATAGTATTTGCTGGAGAGATCATAGAAACGACTGTGCACTGATGTAACGCCGGGAAGGCTGTTGAGCATCTCTTCAACATCTTCAATTGTTTCCTACACAGGAAGCAAAATCATCTCTCTTTTTATGTTCAAATTTTATTTAATTTTTTTAGAGCCAGGGTCTCACTCCGTTGTCTAGGGTGGTCTTGAACTCCTGGCCTCAAGTGATTCTCCCACCTCACCCTCTGTAGTAGCTGGGATTACAAGTGCAAGCCACTGTGCTTGGTTAAGATTTTTAAAGTAATATATTGTGGGATGAAAAGCATAAACCACAAAGACAAAGACTGATCAATGTTACTACATTAAAATGGAAAACTTCATCCAAAACACAGAAAAAAGTACAAAGCCAAGCTATAGACTGGGAAACAATACTTATAGCATATATAACCCACTAGCAATTATGACCAAGGAAATATAAAAATGCTAACAAATCAGTCAGGAGACAAGCAACACAGTAGAAAAATGGGCAAAATACATTAATAGGCAATTGACAAATTTGGAGACACAAATAGAAATAAACCACTAGTAATTGTGAAATGCAAATTAAACCCCCAACAAGATATCATTTCACTTACATTAGATCAGCAAGAGTTAAGGAGCCTGAAACTATCAGGTGTTGGAGATATGGAGCTTCCAGAGTGCTCATATGGTGCTGAGGGAGCATACCTCTGGGAAAGGCATATGCTCGTTATCTGTAGTCTCCTAGTGAGACTGCATATATCCTGGTGAGATTCTGCCCACAGACACAAGGGACCAGGCACTGAAATACTTACAGCATTATTGTTTGTGATAGTAAAATGAAACAACCTAAATCTCTCTTTTTCTTTTTTTAAGACAGTCTCCCTCTGTTGTCCAGCATGGAGTGCAGTGGTGCAATCTTGGCTCACTGCAACCTCCACCTCCTGGGTTCAAGCAATTCTGTGCTTCAGCCTCCCAAGTAGCTGGGATTACAGGTGCCTGCCACCATGCCCAGCTAATTTTTGTATTTTTAGTAGATATGGGGTTTCACCATCTTGGCCAGGCTGGTCTAGAACTCCTGACCTCGTGATCTACCTCCTTAGCCTCCCAAAGTGCTGAGATTACAGGTCTGAGCTACCATGCCTGACCCTAAATCTCTTCAATAGGAGACTAGATACATACGTTGTGAAACACTTATACAATGAAGTATCACACAGGAGTAAAAGCACACTGGTTACACATATCAATATGATGACTCTGACATCTAGCATTAAGCCAATGTGAAAACACGTAAGAGTTACACACCCCTACTTTTATGTTTTTTTTTGAGACGGAGTTTCGCTCTTGTTACCCAGGCTGGAGTGCAATGGCGCGATCCCAGCTCACCGCAACCTCCGCCTCCTGGGTTCAGGCAATTCTCCTGCCTCAGCCTCCCGAGCAGCTGGGATTACAGGCACACACCACCATGCCCAGCTAATTTTTTGCATTTTTAGTGGAGACGGGGTTTCACCATGTTGACCAGGATGGTCTTGATCTCTTGACCTCGTGATCCACCTGCCTCGGCCTCCCGAAGTGCTGGGATTACAGGCGTGAGCCACTGCGCCCGGCCCACACACCCCTATTTAATGAAGCACAGGGAAATGCACGGGCATGAGAGGGAGCCTGGCTGGGGGCGAAGTGTGGTCTGAAGGACACTAGTGCCCTAATTGCCATGCTGCTTCATTCATAAGCTGGTTAGGACACATGGATGCCTATTACAGCATTCTTTACTGTGACTTACAGGTTTCAATGTGTCTTAAATATTTCAAAATAAAATGCAGTAAGTATGCATATGGGTTAGGACTGAGAAACAATAAGCAATAAAAGGTATTGTTTCAGGGCAATGAGGACATGAACACTTTTAACCCTTACCCCCACTATTTTCTTTAATATGACGATTACCAAAGCAAACACAGACACACGCAGGCTCTGGTTAAACAAGGCGGACCAACCACATATGTTGGTTTCACTGCCACCCACATCCATACTTGTTCCCCAAACTGCACTAAAATGAACATAAGACAGACACAAAAATAGACAGGATACTTCAACAACATTTAGGAGGCAGAGGGAAGATGGAGGAATAGCACATGATGCGTCAGTGGTGTGCAGGCTGACCATGGTCAGGGAGGACCCGTGTGCTTTGGACTGACTCAGGCCATGCTGGGTCATTACTAGATGGATGTGCTGTGGTAACACAGGGGAGTGTTCATTTGTTTAAGGGCAACAGGCATTACATCAGCAACTTATCCTTAAGTGGTTTTGGAAAAAAGCTACACACACACAGACACACACACACAGGCAAAAGTGGAAAAAGGGTAGCAATGTGGGGACGGGCACAGTGACTCATGACTAATCCCAGCACTTTTGGAGGCTGCTGTGGGCGGATCGCTTGAGGTCTGGAGTTCGAGACCAGCCTGCCAACACGGTGAAACCCTGACTCTACTAAGAACACAAAAAAATTAGTCAGGTGTGGTGGCACATGCCTGTAATCTCAAATACTCAGGAGGCTGAGGCAGGAAAATCACTTGAACCAGAAAGGCGGAGGCTGCAGTGAGCCGAGATTGTGCCACTGCACTCCACAGACTGGGTAAACAGAGCCAGACTCCATCTCAAAAAATAGGTCTGCAATGGGAAATTTGGGTTGGGGTATCGGAGTTCTTTGTATTATTTTTGCAACTTTTCTGTAATTCAAAAAATGTTTTAAAATAAACAGTAATGAAGAAAAGTAGGTTATTTTTTTCCCTACAGTTTTAAATAATTTTAAACCAAAGACAAGTCTGTATTATGGTGAGCTCACCTTTGTAACCTGTAGGTCCCCAATGTTTAATTTTAGAGCTCCAATCGCTGTTTTACACAGGATCACTGCCTCATCACTACTTTTCACCTAAGACATCAAAAACAAAAACAAGAAACCTCAGAATGTGGGCAGCTACTTACACATTAACATGACCTTGACAGCTAGAGACCCTGTGGTCTTGAAAGGTCTGGACAGTGAGCATGGACAGAAACTCTAAGTTACACACACTCTAAAAGCTATTGCTCAGATCTCACATTTACCTTCTCACGAGTCTTTTCCAGAAAAGTAAGGGCCACATTAGGATCTAGAAAAGAAAGAACAACAAAGTCAGAAGGACCACCAACAGACTGGTTTCCACCAACCACGACACCTTTAAGTAAGATAATCTTTAGGTTTTGACCATAAAGTATAATGAAAACATAGTATCTGATACAGAAAGCACAAAAGTTCAATTAACATATATTTCAAGATAATTTTAACTACCATTTGGATCCGCTCCTTTATAAAACAAAGTAAGACTCACCAGTCATCTGTCTAACGACATGAAGAATGATTTCTACCAGGGACAAAGGGTTCACCCTGAAATAAAAGCCACCAGCCTTTGAGTACCAGTGAGTATCAATATACTCATTTTCAAAGTAAAAACTGATGAAAAGGTTTTACCTGTGTTCAAATTCACTGATGAAGTTTTCATAAAGCTGTGAAACCAAAACATGGAGAGAAATTATAGGATGTCTTTTATTCTGCAAAATGAAGACCCCAAACCCTATTTTTAGTAAAGAAGTTGCATCGATGCTATCGAGTTAGGAGTGTGCAAACCACAATGCCCATCACATAGTAAGCAATGCATAAATGTTTTCAGAATGACAGGAGATCATATTAGGGCTTATATCAATTCACATAAATGATCAACAGATTATTGGGCCAGGCACGATGGCTGACACCTGTAATCCCAGCACTTTGGGAGGCTGAGGCGGGCAGATCATCTGAGGTCAGGAGTTCAAGACCAGTTTTGCCAACATGGTGAAACCCCATCTCTACTAAATATATAAAAATTAGCCAGGTGTGGTGGCACACGCCTGTAATCCCAGCTACTTGGGAAGCTGAGGCAGGAGAATTGCCTGAACTCGGGAGGTAGAGGTTGCGGTGAGCCGAGATTGCACCACTGCACTCCAGCCTGGGCAACAGAGCAAAACCCCATTTCAAAAAAAAAAAAAAAAAGAAAAAGATCAACATTATTAAGGAAAACTAGGTTTCTTCTAGCTTTGGGAATTAGACTACTGACCTATAAGAACCTCCAGAGAAATGCCTATATTCTTTCTTCCAGGTATTGTAAGTTAAATAGACTATCAGATTGAAATGCTCCCTCAGTTTCCTCCCCGTGGCTTCTGGGCTTGCTGTGTGGACCGCTGTGAAGACGGCCTGAGCTGCTGTGTGGTCCCTGGCTGACCAGGACAGGTTTACTTGCTTATTTAAATAATAATAAGACCACTACCCTGCTTATTTAAATAATAATAAGACCACTGTGGAAGGAAGGTGAATCCCCTTAAGTAAAACTGTTGAAAACCCTACAGCTAAAGATTCAAGATTTACGTTCAGCAGCTGTACTAACGTATTTCTTGAGAAAAGTAAAATGTGCTCTAGAGAATGGAACCGTGATGTCCAATACAAAGGCAGAGTCTGGGTTCAGCTCAGAGAGAGAGACTCTAGAGAATGGAACCGTGATGTCCAATACAAAGGCAGATCTGGGTTCAGCTCAAACAGAGAGACAGCAGCCTCTGTCTTGTACATTTCCCACCACGTAAGTCAGCAGTGTTGTGTGCAGCATAAACGACACCTAAACCAAAAACAAGGACACAAAAGACGGGAGGTGGTGACCAAAGTCTTCTACAAGGAGAGGGAAGTAAGAAAGGGAAAGGAAAGGAAAGAAGTCACCCAGTATCAGCATCAAGTATGTGGCACTGCTGTAAGAGACCCCAATGGACAGAAGCCTTTGGTTTGCATCATTTACCTTAACTGTGAACCCCTGTGCCTCCCATCTTTATCATCGAAGTTGACAGTGAAATAAATCTGTATCAGAAGTTGGCATCTCAGGCTGGGCGCAGTGGCTCACACCTGTAATCCCAGCACTTTGGGAGGCCGAGGCGGGCGGATCATGAGGTCAAGAGATCAAGACCATCCTGGCCAACATAGTGAAACCCCGTTTCTACTAAAATACAAAAATTAACTGGGTGCGGTGGCGCATGCCTGTAGTCTTATCTACTCAGGAGGCTGAGGCAGGAGAACTGCTTGAAGCCGGGAGGCAGAGGTTGCAGTGAGCCGACATCGCGCCACTGCACTCCAGCCTGGCAGCTGGTGAAGAGTGAGACTGTCTCAAAAAAAAAAAAAAAAAAAAAAAGAAGTTTGCATCTCACTTTTATACAGTATAAAAGAATCTTTTGGTCTTTCAATGCAGTTTTTTTTGAAGAAAGAATATTTTAAAATGGATAATGGACTGTGCAATGTCTCTATCCTCTGTGTAAACATGTTTCAGATAAATTTCTATTAGATTTGAAATACACATTTTGTTCACCAATTAAGTTAATGAAATAAAATTTAAAGAAATGTTCACTAATCAAACGGAATGGAGTTCCTTCAGATTTTAGAAGGTTAAGGCTAATTATGCACCATTATCAAATTCCTTAGCCATTCAGTACTTCAGCACTCCCTCAGACTCTATGCTAGGTACTGCAACACAGACTGTGTAAGACAAACGATGTGTTTTCAAGGAGCTCCTGGTGTACTGAAGACAGTCTTTAAACAAATAAATTACAATAGAATGAGTTTAAGAGCAAACTGAAAAAAAAAAAAAAACCACACAGAAGGGGATCAGCCAAAGGGAGAGGCTTCAAAGCTTGTTGTAGAAGTGGCAATCCTGAGTTTCAAGGAATGAAGAGCAGTTAAGAGAGGTGGCCATTTGGTCTGGGAGAGAAAGAAGTTGAGAGAACATTCCAGACAGTAACAAATGTGCAAAAGCAAGGAAGAAAAAAAATATGTTTCAGGAGTATTTCTGAAGGACACAGACTAGACAGCACTGAAGATTGGTTTCTGTCCAGAACGCAATGCTGAACTGCTGGAGACACATGATCACATTTCTATTTTAGAAACATGCCTAGGGCAGAGAGGACAGCGGGTGAAAGAGACTGAGAGAGGCCAGTGAGAGGCTAGTACTGGCCAAAATAGGAGAGTGAGGGAGCAACAGTGCTGAGGATGGATGACAATCTGAGAGGTTCAGGGGTAACTTGAACCAGACTCACTCAGATGTGGGCTGGTCACAGAGGAGGAGAGCTGACAAGAGCTTATGGCTAGGTAACTGGGCCAAAAGAGTGCCTAGCGAGGCCACAGCAGGAGAGGGAACCTCCAAATGACCTTAACTTTGGATTAGGAGAGCCGGTAGTTCCTCTGGAATATGAAGGTAGAAAGATGAAAACATCCCTGTGGCAATTACATATTGAAATCTGGCACGTAAGAAACAGCCAACTAAATAAAATGCAATTTTTGTCCCGGCACAGGGCTCACATCTGTAACCCAGCACTTTGGGAGGCCGAAGTGGCTGGATCACTTGAGGACAGGAGTTCGAGACCAGCCTGGCCAACATGGCGAAACCCATCTCTGCTAAAACTACAAAAATTAGCCAGGCATGGTGGCACATACCTGTAATCCCAGCTACTTGGGAGGCTGAGGCATGAGAATGGCTTGAACTCAGGAGACGAAGGTTGCAGTGAGCTGAGATCCACCATCGCACTCCGGTCTAGGCAACAGAGTGAGACTCTATGCCCCTGTCCCCAAAAATAAATTAAATCGCGGCCGGGCAGTGGCTCAGGCCTGTAATCCCAGCACTTTGGGAAGCCAAGGTGGGTGGCTCACCTGAGGTTAGGAATTTGAGACCAGCCTGGTCAACATGGTGAAACCCCGTCTCTACCAAAAATTCAAAAATTAGCCAGGCATGGTGGCGGGTGCCTGTAATCCCAGCTAATGTGGAGGCTGAGGCAGGAGAATCATTTGAACCTGGGAGGTGGAGGTTGCAGTGAGCCAAGACTGTGCCACTGCTCTCCAGCCTGGGCAACAAGAGCAAAACTCCATCTCAAAAATAAACAAACAAATAAATAAAATGGCATTTTTACTACAAGTGACTATTTCAAAGATATCTTCCTTATTAGAAGGAAATGTTTGAATTTTCCTGACATCTATTAATCTAATAGATGTCAAAAAAAATTACCTTAAAAAAGAAGCCCACTAAGTCCAGAAAGTCAAAATTATTCCTGGTGATTACAAATTCATAAATACTATCCATTTTACACTTGTGTTGGCTGGATCCCAAAAATTTTTTAAAGGTTTATTTTGTCCATGGGAAAAGTAAACTCAAATCTGCCAACCTAAATAAACATCACCTTACTGTGAGGTTTAGGAAATGTTTTTGCCATGTGTAGAAAAGTGATTTAAACATAAGAAAGCAAAGGACAGAGATAAACAATTATGAATTATCTATCATGACAATTTAGAACCTTAGGAAACAAGTATTAAAATAGGTCTCAGACCGGGCGCCGTGGCTCACGCCTATAATCCCAGCACTTTGGGAGGCTGTGGCGGGTGGATCACCCGAGTTTGGGAGTTTGAGACTAGCCTGGCCAACACTGGCGAAACCCCGTCTCTACTAAGAAATACAAAAACTAGCCGGATGTGTTGGTGGGCGCCTGTAATCCCAGCTACTTGAAGGCTGAGGCAGAAGAGTTGCTTGAACTTGGCAGGTGGAGGGTGCAGTGAGCCAAGATTGTGCCACTGCACTCCAGCCTGGACGACAAGAGCAAAACTCCGTCTCAAAACAAAACAAAACCCAAAAAGACAAGTCTTATTTATCATTTTCCCACGTAATCTGAAAGATAGAATATTCAGCAAAATCTCCAGGTTTAAAGATGGTTTTAAGTTCCTTTGAGTAGTAAAATGTGAAATTGATGGCTATAAACCACAAGAAAATCTTATAAGCCCAGGTGGTGGGGTAGTAAGGTGGTAAGCTCTATGGTCAGCATATAAAAGTAATGTATTCAGGAGAAATAACTCAAGATGTAATTATAAGCTAGCTATCAGTTACGACGCTGATATGAATCTGATTCATTCAGAATCAGAGAAAGGCATCACAGAGCAAGATGTAAGGAAAAGCTTCCAAGAGGAGGCTATCAGTGAGCAAATTTGTGGGGATGTGTTAGGGGATCTGGGGAAGGCTGGAAAGAAAAGTGTACATATATTTTTCCTGTTGAAAAAATTCTAAAAGTAGGGCTCTCCCTCTAAGCCACCTACCCTCAACCCAAGTAGAAAAGGTGCTTCATCTGCCACACTACCCAGGACAGTGTCTGGACAAGCAAGCAGCCTGTGGCTGAAGGAAGGGGTCTAAGATTCCTACAGACAGAAATCTTCCTCATACCTTACCCCACCCTCCAACTGGGTCTGAACTTTCTACTGAAAGTAGAGTACTAAAAGAAGCCTACGAACAATAAGATACTCAGGTGTGCTGTAAGATAGCACTTCATGCTAGAATTTTAGAAAACGCCAGAATGTCAGCATTTGAATCCTCTTCTGCCACTTATCAGCAGTGACCCATGGTAAGTTATTAAAGTTTTATGTTTGCTTCCACATCAAAAAAGTGAGATAAAAGTAGTATTTATTGGCCAATGTTGTTATGAAGGCTATGTGAAGCACTCAGACCAGTACCTGACATGAAGTGGCTGCTGAAGTTGTAGCTTACTACTATTACCAGCATAAAGCCGATCTTATTTTAAAAAGTCCTTTAGCACATTCGTATAATCTGATGTGGCATGGCCAATTATTTACCTTAATGAGACCATCTCCTTGGGCAAAGCACGGATCTTGCACAAAATCAAGCACCTGAAGTGTCAGCTGATGCCACAACCTGAAAAACATACAGCACTGAAGACCTCTAAACTAATACCAGTCACAGACACCTTCAGCCTTGACGGTCTTATCAAGTCACAAATACAGGTTGGGTATCTCTAATCCGAAACTTTAAATCTGAAATGCTCCAAAATCCAAAACTTTTTGATCAGCAACATAAGGCTCAAATGAAATGACCACTGGAGTATTTCAGATTTCTGAATTACGGGTACTGAACAGGTAAGTTTATATCACAAACATTCCAAAATTCGAAAAAATACTAAACCCAAAAATCTTTTGCCCCAATTCGTTTCATCTCTCTCTCTTTTTTTTTTTTTTGAGACGGAGTCTTGCTCTGGTGCCCAGGCTTGAGTGCAGTGGTGCCATCTCAGCTCACTGCAACCTCCGTCTCCCAGATTCAAACGATTCTTCTGCCTCAGTGTCCCGAGTAGCTGGGATTTCAGGCATGAGCCACCCGTCTGGCTGCCCCAGTGCATTTCTGATAACGGATGCTAAATCCATGCCATCCAGCCTCTACTGTGTAAAGAATGCTAAAGCAGATGTGACAGACCCGAGTTCTTTTCCTGCCTCTGCTACCCAGTGGTTGTGTCACTTTGAGATCTCTCAACTTCTCTAAGACTCAGTTTCCCCAGGTATGAAATGGAGAACATTGTTCTACATTACCTCCAAGAATTATTGGGAGGTTTGACTGGAAACAAGAACTTTGGAATCATACATATCTAACCTGAGATTCTGGCTCTTCTACCTATTAGCTAGGGAAAGCAATTAAAATGAGCTTCAGTTTCCTCATCTGTGAAAAGGATGAATGAAAGATTAAATAAGCTAATATATAAAACCTCCAGGACAGTGAAATAGCGCTTCCCCAAAACCCAAAGGCAAGTATTTAATAACGCAGATAAAATGCTTTGAAAATTACCAAGTGCTGTCTAACACAAATCATTATTTGACAAACACTAATTTGCTCTCAAAAACGAACAGCAGAAGGCTGCTGAATGCTAAACATCATCAAAGCATGTATGCAACATCGACGTGAAACGTATTATATTAAATGCTAGGGTTGTTAACAGGGAGGTTATCACCATTTTCCATGGAGTAGCTCCAGCCCGATGCCAGCAACTTAGTCTATTCATTTTAAAATGAGGTTAGTGCTTAGTAACAATTTTTGTGCAATTCATCCTGTTTCTAAACAAACCTAAACTTTAATACCTTTCTGGGGGCACAAAGCCTAGTGGGGACAATGGGAGGGGGTAAGTGGTTGCACAGCTGCAGAATGAATAGGGAAGACAGCAAAGCTGCACTAGCCTCTGGCCATCAGTTCCAGACCATGAGGAAGATAACTGCAGATACAGTCACACTATGACAAGCCCAAGTATGAATCACCAAGATCTGTTTCCCAAAGTGGGTGGCAACCTGGCCCTCAAAGCGTGTTTGCTTGTTTCACTGGAATCAAGAGCTAACATCAAAGGCCACCCCTGAACCGTTTCAGTAAGACCCAAGGTAGAGGAGTTCAGAAGCCTCCGTCCCGGGCCTTCGTTAAGGAAGCAGTGAATCTCAGACCCGAATAAACACCCTGGCTACAGCTCTTCGCCCTCGTGGTCTGTCATCCCTCTCACTCCTCGACCCTGCCCCTCGGGGTTCCGCAGCAGACTCGCCGGCACAGCTGGCCCTCCCTCGTCCCCGCCTCCCCCAGCCCGGCTCTGAGCGCCCTCACCCGTCCCCGCCGCCCCCAGCCCGGCTCTGAGCGCCCTCAGCCCACCAAGGGCCCGCTCCTCCGCCCGCCCCTCCCTCCGTCTCGCTCTAGCGCCGGGGCCCGGGGCCCGGGGCCCGTCTGCCCGGCGCTCACTTCTTCGTGTAGAGCTCCTCCAGACGATGCCACACAGCGGGCTGCCCAGGCCCGGAGCTCTGGCTCTGCTGCAGGAACCCCGGTACGTCCTTCATGACAGCAGCAAGACCCCCGGGACAGAACAGCCGGGATGTCAGCACCACAGGGATGGCTGCCGGAAATGCTCACTCACTTCCGGCGCCGCGCGACGCGGGGCAGGCTGGGAGCGCCGTGGTCGGCCGAGGGCGGGGTCCGCCGGTTGCCGGGTCACCGCGCGTCCCTACGCTCGGGACACACCTCTCTGCCGCGTTTGCAATCCACTCCCCGCGCACCTCGCCGTGTCACTGAGGCGTTAAAGAGTATGGGCGCCTCTGGTCGCACCGGCCACAAAGCTTTGCGGCGTCAGCCTTTGTGACCCGGAATTGCTCCTCTCAAATGAGGACCTTGCCAGTGGTGTCTTGCAAGGACTAGGTGTAAATATAATGCCTGGCTGTGGTAAAAGCGCTCAGGAAGTATCAACTGTCACCACCATCCGGGCTGAAAAAGGTGTGAGCGCAGAGTTCAGAAATGCTGGCTCCCGTTTTGACCTCCGGGGCGAGGGGTCAGACACCAGACTAGGGAACCGCCTCCACTCGTGCTCTACGTTTACCCGAACGCGCCGGGGGCGTGGCGCGGAGGCGGGGCCGGGGCGTGGACGCGGAGGCGGGGGCGTGGCGTGAACGCGGGGGCGGGTCCGGGGCGGGGCGTGAACGCGGGGGCGGGGCCGGGGCGGGGCCGGGGCCGGGGCCGGGGCGGGGCCGGGGCGGGGCGAGCCCGCAGGACTCTTAGGGCTGCCGGGAACATGGCGCTGTGCGGTTGGCGCAGCGCGGCCGCCCCCTGGCTGTGGGGCTCCGTAGCTGTACGGGCCGAAGCCAGGGGAGGCATGGGGCCGTTCCAGGCCTGCGGCTGTCGGCTGGTGCTTGGCGGCAGAGACGGTGTCAGTGCGGGGCCGGGAGGCAGCCGTGGGGTCCACGGTGAGCCCCTGGGTCCGGCGCACCCTTTGCAGAGGCCTCCCAGACCCGCGGTGCCCGGGGCATTCCGGAGGCGGCCGAGGGCAGCGGCTCCCTGCTTCTCCTTTTCGAGGTATTTTGGGCGAGGACAAGCACTTCTTGCGTGTTCGTTGTCGACACCTCGCCCTCCTTTCTCACCTTGCCGTGTTTCCTTTGCGGCGTGTTGCTTCCGTTCCAGCACCCGGGGCCCCCGTCTTTATGCTGGTCGGTGGACGTCCCTTGTGGGAGTTTTGTCGTTTATTTCACCATTCCCTCATTGAAATACTTCCTAGAGTTTCTTTAGTTATTGTACGTAATGCTGTGGCTAATGACTTTGTTTGCACCTCACTTTTTGCATAAATTCCGAGTACTGGGACTGCTAGGTCCAAGAGTATATGCATTTAACACTTTATCCCTCATAAATGTTGTGCGATTAATACTCCCACAGGTGTGTGATCATACCTGTCTCCATAGTAATTGCATCTGGGAACTGAGCCTGCATACGAAGAAATCTTAAGGTCCATGGTTGTTAGGTATCAAATGCCCTATAATGGATGAATATTTAAGTAGATAATAGTACATTCATTCGCTTGATGCTGTCTGACACAGCTACTGAAAGTATTGATGAAGAGTGAGGCCCGAAGTGGTGGCTCACACTTGTAATGCCAGCACTTTTGGAGGCTGAGACAGGAGGATTGCTTGGGACCAGGAGTTCAAGACCAGCCTGGGCAACATAACGAGACCCCCATCCATACAAAACAGTTAAAAATTAGCCAGGCATGGTGGTGCAAGCCTGTAGCCCCAGTTACTCCCAAGACTAAGGCAAGAGGATCCCTTGAGTCCAGGAGTTCAAGGCTGCAGTGAGCTATGATTGAATGCTCACTGCACTGCAGCCTGGGTGACAGCAAGACCGTATCTACCTGGAAAAAAAAAAAAAAAACTTTAATAGAAAAATCCTGAAGAGTCTGCTGGGTGCAGTGGCTCATGCCTGTTATCCCAGCATTTTGGGAGGCAGAGGCGTTTGGATCACCTGAGTTCAGGAGTGCAAGAGCAGCCTGGCCAACATGGTGAAACCCTGTCTCTGCTAAAAATACAAAAATTAGCCAGGCGTGGTGGCGGGTGCCTGTAATCCCAGCTACTGGGGAGGCTGTGAGCAGGACAATCGCTTGAAACCGAAAGGCGGAGGTTGCAGTGAGCCGAGATCTCTTGACACTGCACTCCAGCCTGGGCTAAAGAGTGAAACTGTGTCTCAAAAGAAAAAAGAAAGAAAGATCCTGAAGAGTCTGCGATTCATCCAAGAAGCCCTCACTGAGCTCTTATTCTGTGCCAGACTCTGTTCTAGGTACTGTAGATAGGGCAGGGACCAGGACAGGCAAATGCGTGGAGCACATTCTAGTATCAGTCCTCCCTACCACTGGCCCTAAAGCAGGAGGCATAGGGCTGCCTGTGAGGAGGAGTCCGTTGCATGGGCTTTCTGCAGTTTGGAATCTGCCCTTTGGCTTTAGATTTTTGAGATCTCTGAATTTGTCCTTTGTGTCCTTTGCACAGTGTCCTTCCCAGGTCGCACCCATGGCTGCCCCTCAGAGTCCCCTCTACTCCCAGTGAATTTCACACCATGCAGTATAGACTTTAAGCCATACATCTTAATGATGTTCCAGACATTTGAAAACTCCATTTATGTGTTCTTCGGTCACTCACGAACATTGTGGTTATGTAGGTGAGGAACGTCTTTCAGGCACCCTTTGTGATACCTTGCCGTCAGCAGGCACTCAGCAGCAATAGTAACTTTCATTCCTTTTGTGATTCTCCTAACGGTTCATGTGTAGTAGCAGCACAGTAGCGGTTTGGGGACGACCTTAAGCAAATAATGTCTGACATGCTGTGTGAAGTGGGCGTTTAACAGGTGGTGGGATGGTTTTAGAGCCAGAGCTTTCCCTCTTGACAACTTGACCAATTTTCATTAGAAAACCCCTTTGGAGGTTTGGACTCAGAGAATTGAGTACCCACTGAGTGTACTGAATTATGAAATGAGCACAGTTTCCATTAACCTGAATTTTTTGCTCCCAAATAAGTCTTGATTTCTGATTTATGACTGCTTTCCATTGTAGCCCAATAGTCAGCTGAAAAATCTGGTTATTTTGGGAGGTCTGGAGAGACATGTATGGTCAATCTCAATGGTGGGGTTGGTGCAAAGGGTAGAATCATGCTCATTCTTGCTATCCTGAGATTGGCTGCTATCTCTTTCTTTTGCTGCTTTGTTTTTTTCTGCCAGTATTAAAGGTGGAAGAAGACCCATATCTTTTTCTGTGGGTGCTTCAAGTGTTGGAAGTGGAGGCAGCAATGACAAGGGGAAGCTTTCTCTGCAGGATGTGGCTGAGCTGATTCGGGCCAGAGCCTGCCAGAGGGTGGTGGTCATGGTGGGGGCCGGCATCAGCACACCCAGTGGCATTCCAGACTTCAGGTACTGTCTGCAGTCCCACCTGCCTCCTGCCCTCTCCACTGCCCGATTTATTCCACTTTCCTGCCCTCTTCCAAAGTCCCCAGAGCCTCTTCCTTCTCTCTCTGCAGATCTCCGGGGAGTGGGCTGTACAGCAACCTCCAGCAGTACAATCTCCCGTACCCCGAAGCCATTTTTGAGCTTCCATTTTTCTTCTACAACCCCAAGCCCTTTTTCACTTTAGCCAAGGAGCTGTACCCTGGAAACTACAAGCCCAATGTCACTCACTACTTCCTCCGGCTGCTTCATGACAAGGGGCTGCTTCTGCGGCTCTACACGCAGAACATCGATGGGCTTGAGAGAGGTGAGCCCTCTGTCCATCTCACTCATTCTTGTTCCCACAGGGAAGGCTCAGGCGCTTGTTTCTGGGGAGGGCTGAGACCTAGTGCTTATGCTTCTTCCTTGGGACTGTTTTTGAGCCAACCAGTTAGGGCTTTGTTCCCACGGAAAATGTTCTCAGGGTGTTTAAAGGCCACTGCTTGCTCTCCTGGTGTACCTGCAGAACTGTGCATTTTGGGCAGAAGTTGACATTGTTTTGCTAATCTATCTGGTGTGATCATCTCTTTTTTCTGGGTT
>NW_016108244.1:86226-91850 GCF_001604975.1 Cebus imitator | reverse complement strand
CTCAGGTGATCCGCCCGCCTCAGCCTCCCAAAGTGCTGGGATGACAGGCATGATCCACTGTGCCCGGCCTTCTGTTCTCTTTTAAAAATTGTATTGCGGAATTTTTTTGAGCACATGCAAATCAAGAGAAAAATGTAATGAAGCGTCCTGTCCACATCACCAGCATAGCCAGGCCTTCTTCCTGTGTCCTCACCACCTGCATCCAAATCCCCAGATTATTGTGAAGCAAATCCCTGACATCATGAATTTAATCTAGAAATAATCTATAAATACATGAATAGCTATCTCTAGAGGAGACTTGAAACACGACTCTGGCTGGGTGCAGTGGCTCACACCTGTAATCCCAGCACTTTGGGAGGCGGGCAGATCACCTGAGGTTGGGAGTTCAAGACCACACTGGCCAACATGGGAAACCCTGTCTGCTAAAAATTGAAAAAGCTGGGCGTGGTGATGTGCCCCTATAATCCCAGCTACTTGGGATTGCTGGGACCTGGGAGGCGGAGGTTACAGTGAGCTGAGATTGTGCCACTGCACTCCAGCCTAGGTGACAGAAAGACTCCATCTCAAAAATAATAAATTAATAAAAATTAAAATTAAAAATTAAAAACAACTTTGATACCATTTTCACGCCGTAGAATCTCTTGTAATTCCTAAATATTGTCACACTCAGCCTGTGGTGATTTCTTGACTGTATCCACATGGTGCCCAAACCAGCGATTCACAGGTTGTGCCGACTTCTGGCCGTGCACCCTAGGGAAGCACTTGATGGGGCCTTTTCCTTACATGCAGTGATGCAGACAGGTGCGGGGACAGTCAGCTCTCCAGGGGCCAGGAGCAGCTCAGCCAGTCTGCAGATGTGTTGTCAGTTAAAAAGAGGAGACACCTTGGCTCCAGGTATGTTTCCTTGCCAGAAGGATTCCCTAGCCTGGCGCCACAGAGGCAGCAGTGGCTACCCCATGTTGGTGGTCTCTTCTCCCAGAGGTGCAGCAGGGCAGGCCGTGTGGAAAGGTGGGCACTCTGGCTGTGAGATGCAGCACTGCTGAGTGGCAGGGGCTTGGGGAGCCTCCTGCAGCTGGGACCCTGACTGTGCTGCCACAGTGCTTCAGAGCCAGACAATAGTGACACAACTTTCATAAGAAGTCACTTTTTGTCTGTTTTTCTACCAAGCAATTCTTTTGGAATTTATGATATTTATATCCTCATTTTAACTTGGTATCTGTAGAATAGAAAATGTGTTCCTAGGTACTGGATATAAGTTTTTGAGACAGGGTCTTGGCGCTGTTGCCCAGGCTAGAGTGCAGTGGCGTGATCATAGCTCACTGTAGCCTTGAACTCCTGGGCTGAAGTGATCCTTTTGCCTCGAACTCCTGGGCTGAAGTGATCCTTTTGTCTCAGCCTCTGGAATAGCTGGGACTGCAGGCGTGCACTATCGTGCCTGGGTAGTTTTTACGTTTTTTTCTGGAGGTCAGGTCTCACTGTGTTGCCCAGGCTGGTCTCAAACTCCTGGCCTCAAGCGATTGTCTCCCTTGGCCTTCCAAAGCACTGGGATTACAGGCGTGAGCCACTGTGTCCAGTCTGGTATTGGGTATCATTTTTTCTTTTGAGACAAGAGTTTTGCTCTTGTTTCCCAGGCTGGAGTGCAGTGGCATAGTCTCCGCTCATTGCGACCTCTGCTTCCTGGGTTCAAGTGGTTCTCTTGCCTCAAGCTCCCGAGTAGCTGGGATTACAGGTGCCCGCCACCATACCCGGCTAATTTTTTTGTTTTTAGTGGTGGTAGGGTTTCATCATGTTGGCCAGGCTGGTCTCAAACTCCTAACCTGAAATGATCAATCCACCTTGGCCTCCCAAAGTAATGGGATTACAGGCGTGAGACACCATGCCTAGCCGGATATATTTTATTTGAGCTTACATCAAATGAGTTTTTGTACTGAGCTTTGACAGGCTTTGTTTTAACCGTGATTTGGCTCCAACTGGGAGCCCCTTTACTCCCATGCCTTATTCTGGTTGGTGGTGCATGACCTGTAGGTGATATGGGCATGGACAGAAGGCTTGAGGGTATCACAACCCCAAGGGGTTGTGCCTTCTTCTAGGAGGCCTGCCAAGCCCAGAAGTGGTGCGTTTGGACCTGCGTGCACCCCAGAGGCAGCAGCAGCACTTAGCTGTGGCTTGAATTTCAGCATCAGGCATCCCTGCCTCAAAGCTTGTTGAAGCTCATGGAACCCTTGCCTCTGCCACCTGCACAGTCTGCCGAAGACCCTTCCCAGGGGAAGACTTTTGGGTGAGTTATCTGCTGTTGGTCTCCCTTCCACAGTTTGCTGTTGGGGTCATCTGGAAAAGTGGTATTTGATAAGCATTGTGTCTAAAGGATTATTGAACAATAATAGTGTGAAACATTTTATTTGTAAATTAGAAAAGTAATGCATGCTGGTAAAAAATTTAAGACAATATAGAAATATGTAGAGAAAATGGATCTCCCTTCAGCCAATTCCTGCTGCCCATTTTTTTTTTTAGACAGAGTCTCGTTCTGTTGCCCAGGCTGAGTGCAGTGGGGTAACCTCTGCTCAGTGCAACCTCCGTCTCCTGGGTTCAGTCAGTTCTCCTGCCTCAGCCTCTCGCTGGGATTACAGGCATGTGCTACCACACCCACTAGTTTTATTATTTTTATTTTTATTTTATTTTTAGTAGAGACGATACTTCGTCATGTTGGCCAGGCTGGTCTCAAACTCCTGACTTCAGGTGATCCATCCACCTCGGCCTCCCAAACTACTGGGATTACAGGCGTGAGCCACGGCCCCTGGCCCCTGCTGTCTACTTTTTTTTTTAGATGGAATTTTGCTCTTATTGCCCAGGCTGGAGTGCAATGGTGTGATCTCAATTTACCACAACCTCTGCCCCCCAGGTTCAAGTGATTCTCTTGCATCAACCTCCTGAGTAGCTGGGGTTACAGGCATGCGCCACCACGCCCAGCTAATTTTGTATTTTTAGTAGAGACAGGGTTTCTCCATGTTGGTCAGGCTGGTCTTGAACTCCCAACTTAAGGTGGTCTGCCTGCCTCAGCCTCCCAAAGTGCTGGGATTATAGGCATGAGCCCCTGTGCCTGGCCTCTGCTGCCCACTTTTAACAGCTTGGTGTATAATGTTCCAGGCCTTTCAAAAAAAAAAAAAAAGTGATATGTTTATATAAACATATGTGCATGTACCTACGTACATATACCTACACACAGTTAAAAATTTTTTTTTCAGGCTGGGCGCGGTGGCTCATGCCTGTAATCCCAGCGCTTTGGGAGGCCGAGGTGGGCAGATCACGAGGTCAAGAGATGGAGACCATCCTGGCCAACATGGTGAAACCCCGTCTCTACCAAAAATAAGAAAATTAGCCAGATGTGGTGGCGTGTGCATGTAGTCCCAGCTACCCAGGAGGCTGAGGCAGGAGAATAGCTTAAATCCAGGAAGCGGAGGTTGCAGTGAGCTGAGATTGCGCTGCTGCACTCCAGCCTGGTGACAGAGTGAGAATCAAAAAAAAAAAAAAAAAAATTCAGCAATGGGGTCATTTTAAGTTTAGTATTCTACAGCTTAAGTTTTTACTGATCAGTGTCATGGAACTCTTGTGTTAATACCTACAGTTCTGCTAACCCTTTCTATTAACTTTTATAGAGTATTATATTTAGCCATTCCCGTATTGTGGGACATTCTTTGATGTATGTAATTTTCACTATTAAAAATACAGCAATGATAGCTATGCTTATGCTGCCATGAATATCTGTATTTCTGTAGAATGGGTTTCTTAAAATAGAATAGGATAGAGTTGAAAAATCTTAAATATAAAACTCTGAAATAGAGACATGACACATAACTTTTTAAAAATTTACTAATTGTTTATTGAGGTGAATTTTTTTTTTTTTTGAGACAGAGTCTTGCTCTGTGACCCAGGCTGCATGTGATCTGTGCCCACTGTAACATTCGTCTTCTGGGTTCAAGCAATTCTCCTGCCTCAGCCTCCCAAGTAGCTGAACTACAGGCATGTGCCACCACGGCCAGCCAATTTTTTTTGGTATTTTCGGTAGAGATGAGATTTCATCATGTTGGCCAGGCTGATCTTGAACTCCTGACCTCAAGTGATCCCCGCCTTATTGAGGTGAATTTGATGTAACCTAAAATTAAGCATTTTAAAGCGTTCAGTTCATTGGCATTTAGTACATTGACAGTGTGTGTACCTGTTGCCTCTGATCAAGTCCCAGGACATGCTGATTACCCCAAAAGAAAACCTTGTACTGATAAGCTGTCACTCCTCATTTCTTCTCCCTCCAGCCCCTGGCAACCACAGATATGCTTTCTGTCTATACGTTTGTCTATTTGGATATTTCATGTAAACGCAGTCAAATGGCCTTTTGTGTCAAGGTTGTTTCCCAAAAATACTTCTGGCTCATTCACACTGTAGCTTGTATTAGTACGTTATCCTGTTTTGTGGCTAAATAATATTCCATTGATGTGTGTACTACAATTTGTTCATCTCTTCATACATTGATGGATGTTTGGGTTGTTCCTGCCTTGCTGCTCTTGTGAGTAGTTCTGCTGTGAATGCATGTACGAGCATTTGTGTGAGAGCCCTTGTTTTTTATGCTTTAAAGTATAAAAACACATACCTAGGAGTATTGCTGGGTAATTCCATGTTTAGCTTTTTTTTAGTTTTGAAATTAGGAAGTGTGAGTCAGTGTATAGTAGAAACTTCATATATGAATATTATTCTTTTTGTCAATGCATCCATTCATTGATGACCAATTTATTCAACAAATAGTTTAGTCTGCTTAGTGCCAGGCCCTTTGCTGGGGTCTCTGGATGTGAAAGCAAATTAAGGTGGAGCTATCCAATAGTTACAGTTGGGTGCCATGTGAGTTTTACTGCAAATATGTACTGAATGCTGGAAGAGGTACCGACTCAGCTGCAGGAGGAGAGCAGGCTAGGGAGCACCTCAGAGGTGAGGCCGTCTGGATTAAGAGTTGGTTTCTGGCAGCAGCGTCCTGGAGTGTGCAAGGCCTACTTGCTCTATTAGGGTTTGAACTGCATGCTGAAGATCATGGGAGACACTGAAGGATTTTTAGGCAGGAAAATTATGTGAAGGGATTTGCATTTAAAAGAGATTATTTGGAGCAGGGCTTGGTGGTTCACGCCTGTAATCCCAGCACTTTTGGAGGCCTAGGCAGGCAGATCACCTGAGGTTGAGAGTTTGAGAGCAGCCTGGCCAAAATGGTGAAACCCCATTTTTGTATTTTTGTAAAAATATAAAAATTAGCCAAGTGTGGTGGCACACCTGTAATCCCAGCTACTCGGAAGGCTGAGGCAGGAGAATCACTTGACCCCGGGAGGCCGAGGTTGCTGTGAACTGAGATCACACCACTGTACCCCAGCCTGGGCAACAGAGTGAGACTCCATCTCAAAATAAATAAATAAAGAAGAAAATAAAAGAGATAATTTGGGCAATAGGTTGGTTTTAATTCTCCACCTTTGTTCTTCTCCTTCAGTACTGTGTTGGCTGTTCTGAGTCTTTTGCCTTTTCATGTTAATTTCAGAAATTGTTGCTATCTGTTCTCTGCCTATTTCTTTTTCTTTCTTTCTTTTTTTTTTTTT
>NW_016108244.1:82929-85810 GCF_001604975.1 Cebus imitator | reverse complement strand
TTTTTTAAAGACGGGGTTTCAACATGTTGAACAGGCTGGTCTGGAACTCCGGACCTCAGGTGATCTGCCCGCCTTGGCCTCCAAAACACTTGGATTACAGGCATGAGCTACCACGCCCGGCCAATCTCTCTGCCTGTTTTTTAGAAGACTTTTGTCTTTGGAGTTTTGCAGTTTCTCAATGCTGTTTTTCCGTATGAATTTCCTTTTATTTATTCTGCTTAAAATTTGTAGGCCTTCCTTGAGAAAAATAAAATAAAATTCTAGGCCAGAAGCAGTGGCTCATGCCTGTAATCCCAGTTCTTTGGGAGGCTGAGGCAGGTGGATCACCTGAGTTAAGACTTTGAGACCAGCCTGGCCAACATGGTAAAACTCTGTCTCTACTAAAAATACAAAATGAGCCATGTGTAGTGGCGCCCATCTGTAGTCCCAGCTACTCGGGAGGCTGAGGCAGAATTGATGGAACCCAGGAGGTGGAGGTTGACAGTGAGCTGAGGTCACGCCACTGCATTCCAGCCTGGGTGACAGAGTGAGACTCCCTCTCAAACAAATAAAAAATAAAATTCTAAGCCCTGCAGCTAACTGAATGGACCCCTCCCCTTGGTCAAGGGAACCCAGAGAAACCTTGGGGGCTTGAGTTGCTGCCCAGTGCAGGAGGAGAGATCAGACGCACCTCATTATACCCTCCCTCCCACCCACCGTTAGACTTTCTTCACTCAGGGCTGAACAGAAACCAGCCCTTTCCAAAGGCTCCACCCTGTGAATGTGGATAGAGGAGATTAATGGTTCCTTCTTCCTCCCTGAGATGCCTGCTTAGTTGCTCTCTTTCTGTTTCTTTTTTTTTCTTTGAACAGTTGACTACAATGTTTCCTTTTATGGAATGTAAAATGTACACTTACTGGGCCCTTACTGAAGTCTCATAAGTATGTAACCTTTCACCTCACAGCCACCCTCCCCCTTCTTAAGGACGATACAGAAACACAAAACCTCCTGAGAACCTCTTGGGACAAAAACAGCCACAGATGTGCCCGTGACTCATGCTGTGCCGTCTCGCTGGCTCAGTAGCCCTCACTTGCCCGAGACCCTCATTCTGTGGGTTGGTATCTTTCCTGGTTGCTGGATGATACTCTGCCTTATCTCTTTGGATATGAATTGCCACCGGCCCAGCATCTGGGCCCTCGCTTCAGGGACCTCTGATTGCGCATACATTAGACCTTCTCTCTCCTGCAGTTCTGCTCACTCTCCTGTCCCTCCTTGCTCCTCCTGGTGCTGCATTCTGGGTAATTTCTTCTGATCTATTTTCCAGTTTACTAATGTCATATTCTATTATAGAGAATAAAGTCTTTCCATTGAATGTTTCTTTCTTTCTTTTTTCCCAAACACCAACTTGAAACAGACATTGAGTTTTCATTTTGGTTCCTCTACTTTTTATTTATAGAAGTTATATTTGGTTATTTTCCAAGTCGGCTACGTTATTTTTTAGTTTTTTTTTTTTTTTATTTGTTTTTTTTTTTTTTTTTTTTTTTTTTTTTTTTTTTTTTTTTTAACTATACCCCATAGTCTCCAATATAACAGTTTTTTCTTTTTAATTTAAACGTAATACAGTTTTACTATGTATCCAAGAATATCCGAAATCTTTTGTGCGTTTCTTTCTTTTGTCTCTTGTTTCTGTTGCTGGATTGAGCCTGCTTAAAACAAGCCCAATTAGCTGTAAAGGTTTCCCTTAGAAAGTCAGGTGTCTTCCTCTGTAACTCTCTCCCTTTTCCATCTGGCCCAAGGCATTAATTTATATTAATCTTGATGAAAAGTGACATTGTGTCCACTACACCTTGGCCACTAGGGAGCCAGTCTTTGGCAGATGTTGTTATTCCTCATAATGCCAGCCAGTCACTGAAGCTGACCTGAATGCCTCCCGGGTCTGAGGAATGCCATGAGCTCTTAAGCTCGACCCAGAGACACTTTCACCTTTGTGACTGAATAATGTTCGATGTAGGCCAAACGCCTGCAGGCTGCTGTCTGAGGCCCGGGCAGTCTGCCAGGTATTCCCTTAGCACCTGAATGTCTCTGGTCAGCATCCCAGGTGTCCAGAGGATGGTGTTTATGCTGGGTGCCTGCCGAAGTATTTATGGGTGAAATCATATGATGTCCAGGATTTGCTTTTAAATGCCTTTACACCTCCTCCCAGACTCTGGAGGGCTGTGAAACAATTTGCTATGAAAACTGGTAATTCCTCAAGCTGGTTACATGGGGGTTAATGATCCATCTCTCACCTTTTCTGGGGGGAATGTTTGACACTTTAATAAGAAGTCGTTGCCTTTAAAGTGTGTGCGGCATCTTCCTCAGGCCTGCTTTTTCTGTTTCCCAGGCTTACGTGATGGCAGACAGGGTGCCCCGCTGCACAGTCTGCACTGGCGTTGTGAAGCCCGACATCGTGTTCTTTGGGGAGCCGCTGCCCCAGAGGTTCTTGCTACATGTGGTTGATTTCCCCATGGCAGATCTGCTGCTCATCCTTGGGACCTCCCTGGAGGTGTGTCAGCAGGCCTGTGAAGGGAGGAGGCCGAGGGCAGGGGAACGGGGCGGGGTGCAGGAGTCCCCTCATGGGCCTTGAGAGGCTATGGGGAAGAGGGGGTGCAGGAATCACCTTATGGGCCTTGAGGGACTACAGGGAAAGGGCGGGTGCAGGAGTCACCTCATGGGCCATGAGGGACTACGGGGAAAGGGCGGGTGCAGGAGTCCCCTCGTGGGCCTTGAGGGACTATGGGGAAGAGGGGGTACAGGAATCACCTCACGGGCCATGAGGGACTATGGGGAAAGGGGGGGTGCAGGACTCACCTCATGGGCCTTGAGAGGCTATGGGGAAGAGGGGGTACAGGAATCACCTCAT
>NW_016108244.1:79446-81429 GCF_001604975.1 Cebus imitator | reverse complement strand
TCTGCTGTGTGTCTGAGGTGCCTGCTGGTGAAGCATGATTTGGGAGGGAGGATGCCCAGCTTGGCTCTGCTGTGTGTCTGAGGTGCTTGGGAGACACTCTGGACGTGTTCAAGCAGCTCTTCTCCATCAGAGTCTGAAGCTCAGGAAATTCCTAAAGCTGTGATTAGAGCAAGAAATGAAACCCTGAAGTCAGTGGTGTGTGACTGGATACCGGCACCAAGGGCAGAAGGGCCAGACCTGTGCTCAGCAGGGCCCAGGCCGGCCACAAAGGCCCAGAGCGTGGACTTGCTGAGGCATTCATTGTGTGCTGCCTGCTGTGTGCTGGGCCCTGTTCCAGTGCTTCGAACATACACAGTCAGATGCAAATATAAGAAGTTATACAGTTTGTTACGAGATGATTGATGCTGTGGGAAAGATAACAGGCAGGATAGACATGCCGGAAGGGTTGGGAGCCAGCTGCAGTGTCAAGTCAGGAAGGTGGAGTTGGAGCTAAGAGTTAACCCAGGTGAGGGGTCTGGCCGGGGACACTGCACAGGTGACAGCAGCAAGGAGGGAGGGGTGAAGTCAGCAGTGACGGGCGTGGGGCTGGAGAAGAGAAGGAGGTGGGGCACAAGAGTCATCTCGGGAGGCCGGTGCCACCTCAGAAGGTGAATGGATTCAGCTTGGGTTCCAGGCCAGAGCCTGGAAGTTGGAGCACTTCACTCTAGCTTCCTGTTGAGAGGACTCCTCTGAGTACTGGGCTGTAAGCCCACCATGGGGGCAAGCATGGGAGCAGCAGACCCAGCAGGGCCCTTGTAGGTGATCACTGGCTGGCACTGGCTGGGGGCCAGGTAAAGTCAGCAGAGGCTGAGGGGTGCTGGAGTCTGGGTGTGTGTGAATGCAGAGTGGACATGTTGGCACAGTGTCTGGGAGGGTGTGGATTCCCAAGGACTCCAGGGCTGTGGCCGGAGCAGCTAGAAGGATTGAGCCACCGTTTCCTGAGATGGAGAGCCTGCTAAGTGGGTTTAGGGGAGCTCAGGAACTCAGCCTTGTTTCCACAGATTCGAGGCTGTGCTGCGGACTGGAGGTGTCGAGCAGGCAGGTGGACACATGAGTCGAGAGTCCAGGAAGGACCAGAGGCAGGAGTTGTATAGGGTTCAGCCCTACTGGGTCTGGAGGGTATTCTCTACCGGTGCGGAGACAAGAGACTGTACAAATAAACACACAAGACACCGAGATCAAGAGAAAGAGGGTTGGGCCCAGCGGTCCACTGCCACCTCGTACGCGGAGCTCAGTAGTGGCCCTGAGCGCCTGGACACTCCGACTTCTGTTGGGTACAAAACTGGGGGCAGGGTCATGAGTCTAAGGGACAAAGGGCCGAAGCGGGGTTGGGCGCAGTGAGTGTCAGCACTTTAGGTTATGCCTTTCAAGTAAGAACAACGGCTTCAAAAATGATGCTACTTCTTACTGTCTACGGAAGGGGAGCCAGATGCAGAAGTAGGGAGTGAGAGCAGACACAGATTGTAACCGGTAGAGACAAGCCCCTGGGCAGCTGCGGGTTGGGCTGACTACTGTCAGTCCTTCCACAAGCACGTGGGGGAGTGGAGGGCACCGACTCGCCCAGGGACAGGGATTGTTCCCTTCCAACGCCTGCTGAGTAGCAGGTGCTTCCCCAAGCACTGGTGCTACCGCAGATTTCTGACGCCCTCCAGCAACCCTTATGCGGGGGCGACAGAGGGCTTGGCTTCACATTCAACAGATCATCTCTGCTGATCAAACCAGTCCATGCTCCACAGCTGTTTATGCCCTTGCCTTGTGGCCACATCCTATAGTGTCCACTGTCAGTTCCTGACCACGGCAACTTGAAATTCCTAGAAAATTATGCATAGGCTGGGCGCGGTGGCTCAAGCCTGTAATCCCAGCACTTTGGGAGGCCGAGGCGGGTGGATCACAAGGTCAAGAGATCGAGACCATCCTGGTCAACATGGTGAAACCCCGTCTCTA
>NW_016108244.1:66068-78661 GCF_001604975.1 Cebus imitator | reverse complement strand
CAACCTCCGCCTCCTGGGTTCAGGCAATTCTCCTGCCTCAGCCTCCTGAGTAGCTGGGATTACAGGCATGCGCCTCCATGCCCAGCTAATTTTTTTTGCATTTTTAGTAGAGACGGGGTTTCACCGTGCTGACCAGGATGGTCTCGATCTCTTGACCTCGTGATCCACCCGCCTCGGCCTCCCAAAGTGCTGGGATTACAGGCTTGAGCCACCGCGCCCGGCCAGGGTTCTTTTTTTGTACAAATGCACACGTACAGATGATTTGTAACTAAAAGTTGGACAGCACTGTACATTCTGTTCAGCAACTTGCTGTTTTCGTGTCATGGAGATTTGCTGATAAATGCCGACAATTTTCCTTATACAGATATGAGGTCCCAAATGAGAGGCCCATGTCTGTAAGAGTGGTACCATCGTGAACTGAAAGAGCTGGTGTCATGTACAGATTGTCTTGTGCTTTTTGGATAAAATATTAATGTGTGTGATTACGGAGCACTAGTCCAGACCTCCTGTAGCTGTGACAGTACCTGGGATACAAACCATATGATGTTTCCTGAAATCTCAAAGACTCTAAAGCATTCAGCCACAAGAACTGAACCATAGGGTTGTGGATTTAGAACAAAATCTGTGTAAGCAATTTCTTACTGATGGACAGATGATAAATAGTATATAATTTTTGTATTAAAAATAATGCTGGGCCAGGTACTGTGGCTGACACCTGTTATCCCAGCACTTTGGGAGGCCAAGGCAGGGGACTTGCCTGAAGCTAGGTGTTTGAGACCAGCTGGAGCAGTATAGTCAGATCTCGTCTCTACAAAAAATAAAAAGTTAGCCAGGTGTGGTCTGTGTAGCTGCAGCTGTGTGAGAGGCTGAGGCAGGAGGATTGCCTGAACCCAGGAGTTTGAGGTCATAGTGAACTATGATCATGCCACTGCATTCCACCCTGGGCAACAGAATGAGATCTCATATCTGAAAAAAGAAATGGTGTAGTTAAAATGCATGTGTATACATCTTCATCTACTCATGCAAGTACTCCTGAAGGGTAAATGCTGATAAATACTGAGAACTTGCCTTCCAGAAAGACGTAACAATTACACTGCCACAACTGTGTTTTCCTGTAGTCATTTTATCACATCGTCACCAATACCAGAATAACACCAATCAGACTGGTTAAAAAGAAATGTGGCCGGGCGTGGTGGCTCACGCCTGTTATCCTAGCACTGTGGGAGGCCGAGGCAGGCAGATCACAAGGTCAGAAGTTTGAGACCAGCCTGACCAACATGGTGAGACCCGTCTCTACTAAAAATACAAAGATTAGCCAGGTGTGGTGGTGGGTGGCTATAATCCCAGCTGCTCAGGAGGCTGAGGCAGGAGAATTGCTTGAACCCAGGAGGCAGAGGTTGCGGTGAGCTGAGGTCGCACCACGGCACTCCAGCCTGGGTGACAGAGCGAGATTCTGTTAAAAAAAAGAAATGTGTGTGTGTGTGGGTTTTTGAATTTTCTGTAATAAAGAATGAAATTCATCTTTTCATATGTTTATTGCCCAGTTGTGTTTCTTCTCTTAGGATTGTGTATTTGTATCTCTTGCCCATTTTTCATTGAGTCATTATAAATTGGCAATATAAATTAGTTTTAATTTTAATATAAATTAAATAATATAACAATGTAAATCAGTTTTAATGTTATTATAAATTTCTTTCTTTCTTTTCTTGAGACACAGTCTTGCTTAGTCACCCAGGCTGGAGTGCAGTGGCGGGATCTCGGCTCACTGCAACCTCCACCTCCCAGGTTCAAGTGATTCTCCTGCCTCAGCCTCCCGAGTAGCTGGGATTACAGGTGCCCACCACCACTCCTGGCTAATTTTTGTATTTTTAGTAGAGACAGAGTTTCACCATGTTGACCAGGCTGGTCTTGAACTCCTGACCTCAGGTGATCTGTCCAGCTTGGTCTCCCAAAGTGCTGGGATTATAGATGTGAACCACCGTGCCCAGGCCTTAATATAGATTTCATTATAAATTAGCATTATAAATTCATAAATTATATGTTTATAAATGAGTTTATCCATTAGCAATATAAACTATTATTTGTCGTAAATATTTTTGCAGTTTATGATGATGAGGGTTTTTTTTAATTTTTAAATTTTCGACATAGTTTTATGTAGATACCAATGTAGTAGTACTCACATGGTCAGATTTGTCATTTTTCTTTGCCTTATCTGACTTCAGTTTTCTTTTTTTTTTTAATTTTTATTTTTACTTAGAGACAGAGAGGTATGGAAGGAAGGAGGGAAGGAACCTGACTTCAGTTTTCATGCCTAAAAAGTTCTTCCTTACTTGTAAACCCTAAATTTTCCTCAAGAACTGTTTTTAATTTTTATTTGAATTTTTTACAACGGGAGGTAGGAATGGAGCATTTCCCCCCAGATAATGAGCCATTTTTAATGCCATTTATTAACTTATCTATGTTTTAATTTTTCCTCTTAAAAGAAGCTTTGAGAGCTGTATGAAGCAGCCTGGTGGCGCCCAGTTAGGCCTCTCGAGAGGCTGGGTTGTGAAGACCATGGAGACATGTTCGGGGACACCAGTTCCTCCTTGTGCCAGAGGCTGGTGTGGCTGTCACAGTGAGCAGGGCCAGCCAGAGGAGACGGACGAGTGTGCTGTTGTCCCTCCGTGGCGTGCTGGGAGACAGCGTGGCGGGGAGGACGGGGAGAACGGAACGTGCTCACAAGGAGGGGGTAGGAAGGACGGAGTCCTGAAGAGCCTTGAACGGAGGTAGGGAGAGGCCAGGATGTGTCGGAAGGAGAGGGAGGCTGTGGGGAGGAAGCAGAGTCCCTGAGACCAGGCAGCGGGAGCTCAACTGAAGAAATCAGGTTGGTGGTGGGTTTTCCCTATGTCGCAGGATCTGCCAGTCTGCTGCTCCTCCAAGGCCTGAGTGGCTGTGGCATGAAACATCCTAGGGGCTCGTAGGGTGGACACTGTGTCCCTCACATTTGCCATTTTTCAGGTGGAGCCTTTTGCCAGCTTGACCGAGGCCGTGCGGAGCTCAGTTCCCCGACTGCTCATCAACTGGGACTTGGTGGGGCCCTTGGCTTGGCATCCTCGCAGTAGGGACGTGGCCCAGCTGGGGGACGTGGTTCAGAGCGTGGAAAGGCTAGTGGAGCTTCTGGGCTGGACAGAAGAGATGCGGGACCTTGTCCAGCGGGAAACTGGGAAGGTACAGACTGCTGAGCAGGGCCATTCAGGGGGCCGCCCTCATCCCTGCTCCAGGGTATGGTCCCCCGGTATGGAGCCCTGTTGGCTTACACAGTAATAGCTGACGATGCTGTTAATCGTGGACCAGACACTACCTGGACCTGACTGGGCATTACTTTCAATACCTTCATTTAGAGATGAAGAAACAGATGCTAACAGGGCCAGGAGGGACATGGTCCAGGCACGCGGGGCTGATGAGTCTGTAATGTTGTCACGCTACAGGCGTTGGCTTCACCCTGAAATAGAGCAGCCGGTAGTGCCCCTCTAAGGCCTGGTAAATGATTCTGGGATATGGGTTAAAGAACTTTGAGAAGCTGAAGTTCTCTGCACCTGTGTGGGATGAAGGGCATCCCAGTGATGCTTTCAGGAAGTAATTGCTATGAAAGCCATTGATCTATTATAAACCACTGAGGAAAGCCAGAGAGCCTTGATGCTTTCTAAGAGATTCCAAACCGCCGGTAAACGAGGTTACAGAAAATGCAGTTTCCCATGAGAATCCTGTAGCATGTATAGCCTGGATATTAAGAGTTTTCAATGGGAGGTAGCAGGAAGCATTTAAAGTCCTGTGTTATGGTTACAGGCAGTTGTGACACTGTCCACAGCGATTTCACCAGTGTATGAGTCTGTTCTCATGCTGCTACTAAAGGCATACCTGAGACTGGGTGATTTATCAAGGGAAGAGGTTTAATGGACTCATAGTTCCATGTGGCTGGGGAGGCCTCACAATCACGGTGGAAGGGAGGAGGAGGAGCAGAGTCACGTCTTACGTGGTGACAGGCAAGAGGATGTGTGCAGGGAACCGCCCTTTATAAAACCATCAGGCCTGTGAGACTGACTACCACAAGAACAGCTCGGGAAAACCTGCCCCCATTAATCAGTTACTTCCGCTTGGCCCCGCCCTTGACTTGTGGGGATTATTACAATTTAAGGTGAGATTTGGGTGGGGCCACAGCCAAACCATATCAACCAGAATGTATCACAACTGAGGCTCTTCTTGTCTTCCAAGGCAGACGTCAGGAAATCCTGATCCCTTTTTCTTGCCCACAGCTGTGCCTGCCACATGGCTCAGGGCCATGGGGTCAGCACTCCCCTAACCTCCACCAGTCAGAGACCCCCAGCCTCCCATTACAGGCAGAGTTTTACCAATCCCGGTCACTTCATTATGGAAGCAGGGGACCCAGCTAACAATGAGGCTTAAACGTTGAGAGGCGAGTGCCTCCTGGCCAGCTCACAAGGCAGCAGAGATCTTCGATCAGCCTAGCGGGCTTTTTTGAGGGAGGCTTTTCCTGCTCCGACTTCCTTTTTTTTTTTTTTTAAGACAGCGTTTCGCTCTTGTTGCCCAGGCTGGAGTGCAGTGGCACAATCTCAGCTCACTGCAACCTCTGCCTCCTGGATTCAAGCGACTCTCCTGCCTCAGCCTCCCAAGTAGCTGGGATTACAGGCAGCCGCCACCATGCCCGGGTAATTTTGGTATTTTTAGTAGAGATGGGGTTTCATCGTGTTAGTCAGGCTGGTCTCAAACTCCTGACCTCAGGTGATCCACTCGCCTCAGACTCCCCAAAAGTGCTGGGATTACAGGTGTGAGCCACTACACCTGGCCCAACTTCCTATTTTCATAAAAAAGCAGATTGTAACCCAGGTAGCTCCTGTGGATTTTTGGAAGTGGCCCAACAGGATTTGAACTGTTTAAAAACTTATATAAAATGTATTATGATTTTAGAGTTTTTTATTTACTATCCTAGGGGTTACTTTTCCAAGTAGTGAATATTTTTAAGCACATGAGCATCAGTAAATGTTGATTTGGGCACTTAAATTCCCTTAGAACGAGGCTCTCCATTTAGCCACACTGTTCTGCCCAGGCCTGTTGGGATCTTAGCCCAGCAGAACAGCAGCATTTGCAGAAAGCAGCTTGTTTTGTGAAATGTTTTGCATATCTGCCGCTAGAGCTGTGTGACCAGAGATCTGCTGGCTGCCTGGATATGTTAACAGAAAACTGACACCTGTCTTCTCTGTTCCAGCTTGATGGAGCAGACAAATAGGATGGCAGCTGCCCCACACAGGAAATGGTGCCATAGGAGCCATCCACATCCCAATTCTGACGAGACCTCGTGCCTGAAGACAGCTTGGGCGGGTTTACACGTTTGGTCAAACCAGAATATGTGAACTGTGTGGACACCTGAGGCTGCCACTGGACTGTCTTCCCAGGCTGTGGGCTGTGCTGACTGGTAGGGCTGTTTCCGTTCAGGGGCACCCTGTCATAATATGCAAAGGAGCTGCCTGCCTGCCTGTTTGCGGTGTTTAACTCTTCACTGCCGAAGGTCTTAATGGAAAAAGCTTTCTCCTGACAAGGACCCTCTTGAAGTGAAACAGAGTAGAATGCCAGCCTGGGTCTGCGTTCTCTGTGCCAGGTCCCCATCTGAAGGCAAGTTCAGCATCTGTTGATTAGAAGACCCAGACTTGCGCCAAGCAGCCCCAGCCCTCTTCGTGTCCTGAAGTGTAGTCTTAAGGCCCTGGTGCTACACTTCTAGCACCTTGGTCTCCTTTAGCAGGGCTGTTTTTAATTAGAGAAAACCTGTCCTTTATTTTCAGCATGAAATACATTTTAGCCTCCATCAAAGGACTGCGGGTGTTGACCTGAGCCGGAAAGGGAACCTGGGGTACACGGCATCCCCTGTTGTAACAGTCCGAGGACTGAAGGCACCTGTCTCTGGATTCATTGGAGATGGCCCAGCTTCTCCCTCTGAAGGTGGTCATGTTCTACTGACGTTTCCTTACTCATCATCTCCAGAAACACCTGTTCCAGAATATTCTAGCACTTTCTATCTGGTCTCCTTGTCCCCACACTGCCCCTCCCCTAGGGCTTTCTCCAGTGACACTGCTAGAGCTCCTCTCTGAGACAGGGGAAGACTTACTCACTGAAAACCCAGGCTAAGTCCTGGCCACCTGCTGGATTGTGACATAGGAGGTAGAATCCACTGAGCTCCAAGTTCTGCACAGGCTTCTTCTCCTGGGGCTGCACCAAGGCCCAGCTCTGATGGCTCACCCCTTCAGGCACCAGTGGCTTCCCCCGGGCTCCCACCCACATGCAGGCACATCCCCCACCCTAGCATCAGATCACCTGCTTGTTTCCCCAGACAAAAGCACTTCCTAGTCCTGAACATTGCCTCTGACAGAAGTGGTGACCTAGAAAAAGTGTTGAATTCTGAAAAGAATGAAATTAGTTTCTAACTCTAGTTAATATTCCTTTACTTGATTTTTTATTCTTTGAGTGTCTCTCTGCCGCTCAGGCTGGAGTGCAGTGTTGCGATCTCAGCTGACTGCAACTTCCACCACCTCCCGGGTTTAAGCAATTCTCGTTAGCCTCCTGGGTAGCTGTGATTAGAGGCGTGGGCCACCATGCTTAGCACATAGGCTTAGCCATCACGCTTAGTATTTTTAGGTCTTTTTTTTTTTTTTTTTTTGCATTTTAGGTTTTGGAGTAACTTAGTGTTTTTAAGAGATGGGTTCTGCTACATTGACCAGGCTGGTCGTGAACTCCTGGCTTGCCCTCCCAAAGTGCCGGGATTACAGGCGTGAGCCCCTGTGCCTGGCCCCTTGAACAGTTTACACAAACATTGCTCAGAACTCTTTATTTCAGGACGATGTTTCTGTCTCTATGGTATAAATCTCAAACTGTAGCCACAGGAGGGGCATTCTCCTCCTAAGTGTAGTCTAAGCCAGTAGGAAGGATTGAGATTTAATTGCCAGAACCAGCGAGAACCTGGGCACTGTGGATACTACAGTGTGCAGCTCAACAAGGACCAAGGAGAACATCTTAGAGGCCTCCAGCCCTGCGCCCAGTGAAGACAGGACAGAAACCACAGAGCATACCTTGCAGCATGCGTTCTGACATACTCGTACGTGAAGTTCTGACAGGTTCTTTCTCCCTGTGAAGCACACACTCTGGCCCGCATGCCAATCTCAGATGTGCTTGCTGTGTGCGCCCACGCCCAACGCCCTGCCCTCCCACACGCATGCTCTTCTGTGGCCCTGAAGACCACTGCAGTCCAGACATAAGAAACTGAACCAGGGGCAAATCATGAATAGAACCCAGGGAGTAAAGAGAAAGGGTTTCCAAATGGAGAGAGGGGCATGGGCCCAGGGGGATGTGGCTTCTCCCAGGTTGCAGCCCCAAGGAAGTCTCTGGAAGCAGCACCAGTTCTGATGGAGGAGCAGAAGAGCTGCCATCCTCAGTCAGGGTCGGAGTCAGGGTCCGAGGAGAGCTGCTCCTCCATAGTCTCACACATGGCATCCTGCAGGGACGTAAGATGACCCCGGGGACTCATCCCCATTGGCTGGATGACTCTGTTCCTGTGGGGGAAAGGTGCAGTTGGGCTGGGGAAGGGGCTTAGTTGGCCAGACAGGGGTCCTGCTCACCCCTGGCTGCTACCTTCCTCTCCACCAAGTAGGCTGCTCCCATTTACTGGGGAAGCCTGGTTGGACCTTCTGTTAACTGGGCCCAAATCCTAACTGCTACTTCATGGCTTTAAGCAGTTTATTGAGACATCTAAATTGTCCTTAAACAGTCTCTGAATTTGGACATTGGACCATCTCCAATAAGTCCAGGGACATTAGACAGTCTCTTAAGTTCTCTGAGCCTCAGTTATCTGTAAAATGGGCACAATACTGACCTCAATATGCCCATCCCCTGGGGGCTTTCCTCCAGGGCAAGTGATTTCAAACATAAGTAATGCAGCCTTGTCAGGATCCTAAGCTCTCCTCTGACCCTACCTCCTCCTGGGGATCACAAGACAGGATGTGGGTCAGCTCTCCCTTCTCCCAGCTGCAGGCTCCCCCCAACTCCGCCTCATGCCACACACCTGGAGAGCCTGTCAAACATGGTCACCAGCTTCATGGCCTCGTGCTCCTTCTGTTCCTCTGTCATGCCCTCCATAGGGTTAGGCGGCTTCTCCTCCACCCTCCCGGTCACCGGGTTTATGCTGTTTCCCATGGGGTAGAGTGTAGGGAATGCATTAGTGACTCTCCAGGACAGGAGGCAAGACACACTTTCCCATTGGGGTGGGAGGGGGCAGGGCAAGGCAACTGCAGGAAGAGGCCTCCTTCCAGGAGCAGCACAGTTAACCAAGTCCTGCCACCTGCCACCTTCTGGTATCCCAGATAGCACTTAGGAACAGGAGTCTGATTCTGGAAGGTCTCGCCCATGCGTCATCCTGTCCCACCCACCCTACAGGGGTCCACATGGCTGTGGCAACAGGGACTAGGGGGCTGTGAGTGGAGCCCCAAGGGTGTGCTGGGGGCACACACCTGGCCTTCGCTTCCTTGTACTCATCTGTGTCTGTGTCCTCATCCTCCGAGTACTGGCCCTCGGGCCGGCCTCCCGCCATGAGGCCCCTGGCAGCCAGAAGGCCAGCAGCATTCCCATAGCCCGTGTACTTGATGAATCGGGGCACTGAAGAGCAAGGCAGAGATCAGTGCACGCCTGGCTCACGCGGGGTGGGGTGGGCTGGGACCCAGGCCTCCGTAACTCACCACTCTCAGAGCACAAGACAAACAAGAACTCGGCAGCCACCCTCTTCACGTCTGTGTCCAGGTGCGTCATGAGGCGAACAAGCTTGTTCCGCAGCATCTCCCCAACCTCGGGCCGTGTCCTCACATCCCGCAGAGGGGGCAGCACCTGGGGAGGCGGCTGTCCCTCAGCTTGGGCTTGGAGCAGCCAAGGGTCTGTGATCAGGGCCCAGCCCACATCCCCCAGGAGCGCCAGCTTCTGAGCCTCATACCTGGGCCTTCAGGAACTTCCTGGCTGGGCGGTGCGTCCGGGCACACTCAGTCAGCACGCTTAGCACAGGGGCTACGCTCTCTTTCAGCCTGTGTGTCTGTAGAGAAGCCTCTGTCATCCCGCCTGTGGCCCTACTTAATTTGAGGCTGGCGCAGTTACACCCCCACAACCCACTGCCCCCCACAAGACACACCAGCTGGTCCTGGAGGCAGGGGTTTGGAAAGAGACCCCTCTGCAGTTAGTCAGTGGAGGGCCAAGAGTGGGTGGTTGGTATCTGTGTCAGTTTTTAAAGGGGCGGGGATACAGCTTAACTCAGAAGTACTCGTAAGTTTTGTGACTTGGCTCAAATCACTGCTTAAAGTTTAATTTGCTTCAATTATAAGCCAGGGATGGGAAGAAAACACAAAGCAATTAAAGCTTTAGCATACCACTGGCACACACACTGACCTCAGATGATGGTGGCAAAAAGGAACAAGAACTGAATCCCTGCTCGGTGTACTTCATGGACAGAGAGCAGGGACCTCCTGTCCCTCCTAGCATGATGTACCTAGACCCCAGTATCAGCAGTGGCAGCGACAGGGACAGACGACCCCAGCTGTATGCCCAATGCCAGGTCCCTATCCTGACTGGCTGACATGCACCATGTGTGTCCTATGCTTAGGCAGGCAGAGTCCCAAGATGTCTACTGAATCTCAGTTTACTGCCCTCCAGCCTGCTTTCTGCAAGATCCTGGAGAATGGTTAGACCCCGGCTGTCCAGATGCTCCACAGTGCAGTCACAGTAATCAGAGGGAACCTTTGATCAGAGGTTCCTGTGGGTCTCTTCAGCGTGCTGAGGGACAGCCATGCTTGTAATCAAGGGCTGCCTGTGTCTAAGAGTTAAAAGCAGGGACTGGGGGGCTTCTCAGGACCACTCAATAAAGATCCACAAATATTTAAGCAGAAGTGAAACCTTCAAGTGTGTGGAGGGTGTCCACATGCTTCTCACGGAGGAAGGATCTGGCTTCTTGCCAGGTTGGACCTCAGAACAGCTGAAAGAACTGCCCATATCACAACACCAAGATGATCTCCACTTACCAGTGTGGAAGCACTGACCACAGCTGTGCAGGACAGCCAGTGCCAGAGTCACTGGGGTAGCCTGCACAGCCATCCCCAGCCTACCTGGTGCAAACGCTTCTCTAGGAAGATGAGGAGGGCATGAATCACATCCATATTCACTCCCATGAACTCCACAGAGTCTCCGTGTGGCTCCAGAGTGAGGAGAACATCCAGACACTTGGGGGGCAAGTTCCCCAAGAGGTTCACTGCATGGCTGGGGACAGGAGGAGATGGGGGTTTCGATAGGGCTAATCCCTTGGCACAGGGCAATCTCTGTGCCCCCGCTGAACCACACGTCACACGAGCTGACGTCTGAGGGTCTAAAGGAGCAGCACTAGGGACCAAAGCCGAGGGCAGTGACTGATCATAGTGGCACTGCCACTCAGCTGTACAGTGGCGTCCCCTGGGGAGGTGGGGGCACTCAGACACCCTAACCGCCCCACGCTGTCTGGGCCAAAGTGCCACCATCTCTGGAAACCCAGATCAACCTAGGGGCAGGTGGCCCAAAAATGGGGATAAGCTACCAAAATGCCCCAGTAAATACCATGCTGTCTTTTGCCACTACCCAAAGTCCAGTTGGCACCTTCCTGTTCCCAGATTCATGGCTCCTGTCCTGGCTACCTATTAGAAGCACTCGGTATTCTCTGGAAACACACTGATGTCCAGCACCATTCACCCAGACAAAGTCAGACCCCCCGGGATGGGGCCTGGGCTCTCAGGTGGTTCTGGTCCACAGCCAGGGTTGAGGACCACCAGCTAGACAACGTGGCCACAGAAAAAGCCACGTCCTCACCCATGGAACTCCTCTGTGCGGTCTCCAGCAGTAGCAATCATCACACAGTGCCGGAGAAGGGTCCCCAGGTGCTGGTAAAGGGCAGCATCTTCCTGACCAAAGAAAGAAGGGTTCCTGTGAGGAGCCCCCCTCATCCCACTGCTGCCTGCTGAGGCTCTACTGTCTGTTGCACTCCAGGAATATGAGGCACTGACTGTGCAGCTCCCACACTCCCTAACCTCCGCCTCCTGGGTTCAGGCAATTCTCCTGCCTCAGCCTCCTGAGTAGCTGGGATTACAGGCACGCGCCACCATGCCCAGCTCATCTCTGTCTTCTTAAAAGCACCTCCCTGAGTAGGAACACGTTCCCTGGGGATGAAATCACACACACTGTCTCAGCCCCACTCATGGCCTCATGGTGAAGAATCTCTTACAGTCTCCCCTGACACCACACAGCCCTCCTGCCAGACAGCAAGAGCCAGAAGCAGCCTCTACTTCCCTCAGAAACTTTCCCTGAGGTCACAGCCCAGAAGTGGCATCTCCTTGGCCTTGTCCCAACAGGCTGAGAGAGCCTATCCTCTCTATGTCCGACACTCAGAAACCTGAAGAAACCCAGTGGGAAGCAAGCAGCTCCAGGAAATGCTGGAGCTGAGCTAAGACGCATCCCTGGGTTGCCGTCAGTGCTCACCTCGTCCACCTCCCCCTTGATGGAGTCGAGGGTGATGTTGAAGAGCACTTTGAGGATCTCCATGGCCCGCTCAGTCTCTTGAGAAGGAAGGAGCCTGGGTGGGTTCCCTTCAGGGGTCACCCCCAGCGTCAGCTCCAACGTGTCAGTCAGCAGCCTCACTCCTTTCAGTTCCTGAAACAGCTGCTGGCGCACATCGGTGCGGAGTGCCGTCAGCAGGAAGAGTAGCCGCAAGTCAAAGAACTGGACGTCGTGGGGGAAGGTCCTCACTCGGTACAGCCCCACACGCTCTGTGAGCTTCACCACCAGGTGGGCCTCCGCTGCCAGAGTCTGTGCCACAGGGCTGCTGAGCACGAGGTTGCACAGGCACTTGAGGGACTCCAAAACAACATCCATGTCTGCGGACTCGCGGACGGACCCCTCGGAGACAGAGATGCCAGCGTGGCCGGCCAGTGCCTGCATGCTCTGGCGGCTGGTGAAGGGGTCCAAGCAGCTGCGGTCCCGGGACAGGATTCGGACACTCTGCAGCCAGGTGACACGGTGGGAGGGCGGCAAGCCCTGTTCCAGGGCGGAGACCAGCAGCTCCGCCAGTCTCTGCGGGCAGGGAGAAGAGCGGCTCTACCAGGTCCCTCCTCCTGGGGCCACCCGTCCCTGCCCCTTTACCCCTCGCGCCAGCACCCACCTTCCGGTCCTCCTGCTGGGCGTCATCAAACGTGAAGCTCTGGGAGTGCTGCAGAGAGAACCAGCGAATTCAAGTCCAGAGCGGGGCAGGATCCGCGTCCGCTGCTCGAAACCAACGGCAGCGTCTACATGCGCCCCCGCCCGACGCACCTGCCGCCCAGCCGGTGCGTCCCACACTCCCCCCAACACCGCATCCCGGACCCGGCCCCCGACCCGCCGCGTCCCCGGTGCTCGCGGACACAGCCCTGCCTCGCTCTCCCACTCCTCCACTCGCTCTCCCACCACGCCCCCGCGGCCTCGCTCTCCTACCCCCCATTGCTCTCCCACGCCCCCCC
>NW_016108244.1:47910-65573 GCF_001604975.1 Cebus imitator | reverse complement strand
CACCCCGGCCTCGCTCTCTCACCCCCCCGGCCTCGGGCGGCGGCTCACCTCCAGGTTGTACGACCGCAGAGCTTCCATGATCACATCCTCCTTCCCCGTCTCCACGGCTGCTGCGACCGCCCGGGGCTCCATGGCGCCCCCAGGACCCGCCTCAGCCGTTCCGGGCCGCAGATCGCTGGCCCCGCCTCGGCCCAGGGAGCTCCGCGCCGGCGCGCAGGGGAGGCCGGGACGGGGCGTGGCGGCGGCGGCGCCCGAAGCCGCCGCGGCGGCCCGAAGGCGTCAGGACCCGAGTCGCCCTCGACCGAACTGACCCCCCCTTGGGCCGGAATTTCCGACGGGAAAGGATCTCAGCCCCCACCTCGCCCTGCCGCGCACACTGCCGCCCCTGCAGCGCCACGGAGCGGGCGGGTGTGGACGGGGAGCCGAGGCGGGGGACTGTTCAGTCCTGGGCCGTCGGGTTCGTTAGGCGTTTGCTGGGGGACGCGGGCGAACGGCGCTCCTAGGTCCATGCTTTCGCGGAGCTTTTGTTCCAGGGGGGAAGGCACACAAGGAAGCACCAAAGGACACGAGGCTGTGCTTCAACACGGGCAGCGAGGAAACGCTGCTTTTGCCGACACCGGACGACAGGAAGTGGCCGGGAACGGGGCTCCTGCTCGGGGGGCCTGCCCCAGGCACGTCTCCTTCCCCGGCCGCAGGACCGAACCCACGGAGGCGTCCACCCCACGCCGTAGTCTCGGCACTGAGCAAACGGCCCCGCCCACGTTCACAGGAACAACAAACGTCACATCCGCCGTGGCGCACACCAGTAATCCCAGCACCGGGGGAGGCCGAGGCGGGAGGGCTCGACCTCTGAGCCCGGCAGGCGGAGGATGCAGTGAGCCGTGATCGCGTCACTGCACGCCAGCCTGGGACGGTGCGGAAAATAAAAGCCACATCCGTGCCCGCGCTCCCGCGACCGGCAGTTCCCGACTCTTGGCCCTCAGCCGGAAGTCAGCGAGTTCAAGGCGGAAGGGGCGGGGGCTCCCGGGGGCGTGGTCGGCGCGGAGGCGGGGCCGGAAGTCCTGCCCCTTGAGTGCGCCACGTCCGAGGCGGCCACGGCGGCGTAGGTGTCGGCGTTAGGAGCCGGGGAAGGCACGATGGCGGACTGGGCTCGGGGTGAGCGCGAGAGAGCGGAGTCGTTGGGGCTGGGCCGGGCCGGGCCGGAGCTGACGCTGTTGCCTGCAGAGCCGCGTGCGCCTGCCCCTGGCCCGTCTAAACTGTCGTCGGCGGAGAGGACCCTGTCACGGGGGCGAATCGGTTCCTTCCGGGTCCGAGGGGAGTGGGGTGTCTGCCGGCCCTGCTGCTAGGACGGAAGGCGGGCGGGGCGGTCCAGCCGCTCCAGCGAGGGGTCGGGCAGCTGCGGGGTCCCCCAACTCCCCGCCACTCCCTGTGAGATCGTTCTGCATGGGTTCCGGGTGCGGGAGCCTCGGCATTCGGCGGGTCCCGGGGCCAGGCCCTAGGAGTGCAGGCCGGGCACTGTTGGTGTCCAAGCAGGCGCCTGCTGACTTGGGCCTCGATGGCCTCGGTCCTCCTCCTGGAGCCCGTGTTCTTGTCTGCATAGTTGGATATTGATGTTTGCCTCTTTGAGTTGCTATGATGATTAAAGGAATTGATGAACATGAGGAGTTGAAAGGGCGCTGGCACCCATTCCTTACATTGAAGCTAGGCAGGAGGCGGTTCTCACCCACCTGATGTGACAGAAATTCCTTGTCACTTGGCCCAGCCTGTCACAGGCCAGGCCTCTGCAAGTACTGTGCTCTGGGTGTTGCGGGGAAGCTCTCTGTGGGATGCAGGCCAAGGATCCCTCTCTTGGTCGAACTCAGCTCCCATCTTGGGGAATTGGGAGCTTGGCCCAGCCACTTTGTGTGCGGTAAAGAGCCTTCTCAATGTTCTGTCCTGGTTCCTTGCCACCTCTTCAGGAGCCAGCTCTAAAGTCGTCCCTGCAGGAGCCTTTCTGCTGGGTACTTTTCCCACGTCTTTCCTACACTCTTACACAGATGGCGACCTCCATGGATGCAAGTGTCACATCTTACCAGCATCCCAGGGCTGGGTCCAGTTTCTGCTACGCTGTATCGGAAACTGCTGACTGCACCGAGCCTGTTGTGGGTGCTTGCCCATCCCCACCTGGATGTGTACACAGGGCATGTGTTCACATGACAGGTGCTTACACACATCGTCCTTTATGCAGCCTGCCTTACATGTGCAAGATCTACCTGCTGGAACCTGGGTTAGGGCCCTGTGTCTGCCACCTGCCCAGCAGACACAGGGCCCAGTCCCCCTGGATTTCCAACTCACCCAGATGTGGTTGGAGCAAGAGGAGTCAGGGGCCGTGCTCACAGGTGGATGCAACCCTTCAGTCTCTCTCTCTTCTCAGCTCAGAGTCCTGGTGCTGTGGAAGAGATACTAGACCGGGAGAACAAGCGAATGACCGACAGCCTGGCCTCCAAAGTCACCAGGCTCAAATCGGTCAGTGGTGGTTTCCTGTCCTCTTACCTCTACCGGGTGCCCTTGGGGAGTGGGGATCAGAGGAATGGCAGACAGCCCAGAGGAGTTTCAGGCAGTTTTCCATCCTCCTCGTCCAATTTGTGGCTGTGCTCACCCGCATGACGCCCCACCTGGATCTCTGGCAGAGTTGGTGGCAGGGCTTGTCTGGTCTGGGGAGGGTGAGTGCTGCATTATGTGTCTGCCCTGGCCCAACCCTGCCCTCTCTGTGCTGAACAGCTTGCCCTGGACATCGATAGGGACGCAGAGGATCAGAACCGGTACCTGGATGGCATGGTAAGGGCCTGCCCCAGCACTACTTGCTGCAGAGCCTACAGTGTCTCCTTCAGCACTGGTGCGGGTGGGCGGTCAAATCACCACTTCTGTGTGATCTTGCTGGGATTCCTCCCTTAGGACTCGGATTTCACAAGCATGACCGGCCTGCTTACAGGGAGTGTGAAACGCTTTTCCACAATGGCAAGGTCTGGGCGAGACAACCGGAAGCTTCTGTGTGGCATGGCCATGGGTCTAATTGTGGCCTTCTTCATCCTCTCCTACTTCTTGTCGAGGGCAAGGACGTGAACCAGTGGGAGCTGGTGTCTGTGGGTGCCAAGGGCAGCCCAGGTCTTCCTGCCTGGCGTCTTGGGCTCCAGAGAACTTAGTGCAAAATACTCCTTTGAAATTACAGTCGTGGGTTAGGAATCTTATTCCTGTGGGGCAGGAGGCTGTGGCAGTCTGTGACCTGATGAGCTCATGTTGGCTGATCCCATGTGTGGAAGGGACTCTTTCTTTTGGGGAAACCAAGGGCCAGCTCTTCCCCCCTCCCCCAGGTGCTAGAGACACCAGCAGAGTTGAGGCCACAGCATGTCTAGAGGAGCCAGGTCCGAGCACAGCAGCTGTTGAATCCCAGACAGAGCCACTTGAGGCCTGCCGCCTTTCTCCCAGCTCTTGGGACTGTGACATCTTGAGGCTCCACGGTTGTGTCCTTGTTGGGGTGAGGCCATGTCCGTGATCCCAGGTGCCTGGAGCTGACACAGGAAGGGACTGTGAACCCTGAGTGAGTGCCATCTCCGACTGAGGCCTCTCAACCTGGAGATGACAGTTACTTCTGGCCACGGTTGCTAAGCACGGGCAGACCAGTGTGGGCTGCCCTGCTGTGAGTTCTCTCTGCCTGCTCTCCAGTCCTGCGGATGAAGTGAGACTCCTGGGGAGAACGGGGGTGTGGACGGAGTGAACTGCAGCCTTGGCCTAGCCACTGGGCCTGGATCCTTCTGGGTCATGTGACTATGTATCTAGGAGCAGAAACTTGCATTTTCAGGATTCAGGATCAACCCAGCACCAAAGATGTGTTTTCAGGAGAACAGACCCAGAAGTGGGCCTGTTTGGCATTTCAGAGTCAGGCAAACCATGCAGGGTCAAGGAGCGTCTGTGGGTCTACACAGCAAGGTTCCTATGAGGACTCTAGTTGCTGCCTAGCTTGCTGGTAACTTTTGCCCCTCTCCCAAGCCCTGCCAGGCTCCCTTGACTGATGGTGCTCCGTGCCATCCTCCTTGTCTCCAGCCTCTGCAGGATGCCCGCTCTACCCACCTCTCCCTGGGCCGGGCTCATGTTCAAACCACTAGACTGGCAGGGAAATCACTTCTTCCCACCTCAAGATGAGGTCCCAGCCCCCTTGTCTTGGCGTAAAAACACCTTTAAAGTGCGAGTCATGTGCTTCTGTGCCTTTCTTTGTCCTGTTTCAATCTTGTGCCTCCCAGTCACTCCCTGGGGACTATGGGCTCACTGTCCCCCCACCCGTGGCCACACCATGTGTCCTGTCCATCCTGAACTGCCTCGGAGCTCCAGGCTGACCAGAGACAAGCCACAGCCTGGCACCTGCAGCCCCGCTTTGCTCACCCTTCCCCTCCCTTCCTTCTCCCTACACACAGCAAGCCCCTTTCTCCACGCACGCTCACCGTAGCCCCCTTCCTTGTGACGTGGCTGAGACTGTCGGCCTCCCGGAGGAGTGGAGTCCGCCTTCTTACTCCCTCATGCAGTGCAAGCCCGCTTCTCACCCAGCAAGGTCTACTCGACTGCCTCCATTCTCTGGGGCTTTGCTGTTGCCCTGAAACCGAGCTGGGCTGGTGTTGCTCCCAGCTTGCTGCCCCCTCCTCAGGTGTCCCTCTGCAGACCCCTGTCATTCCTCAGGCACCAGTGTCCTTGCCTGCCATGGCTTGCCTTAGTCCTCTGCTCATCAGGGGCTTGTCCGCTGGTCACCAGGCTGGTAGCAGCTGCCTGCATTGTCTCCCAATTCTTCATCCCCTATATTGTCCTGGGCCATTTGGGGCCAACCTCCACTTCTGGGGAATGTGACTGAGCTGTGGGAACCGAACCGGACCCTGGTGCTCTTTCTGTAGTGGTGCCCGCTCATCTTGCTGAGGCAAACTAGGAAGTTAGGCTGCAACTCGGGTGGCCTTCGTTAGGGAGGTGCTTTGTTGTCTCAGACGCACATTGTGTTCCCTCCCAGTCTCCATCTCCACAGCCCTTTGCAGCCCTCCCAGGTACTTCGGGGTCTGGGCTGGACTTCCTTTCTGGTTTCCTTTTCTGCATCTCTTGCTGTGTTAAGATCCCGCAAAGGGAGAGTGGCAGCCCTGCTGCTGCTGTGCCAGACCAGAGTTTCCTGAGGGGCCTGATGCTAACCCTCAGCCCCAGGCACCTGACCCTGTAAAAGAGCGGGGTTTGCTGACTGTGGTCCCTGACACCAGTAGAACCAAAAAGGATCTTGGGGACCCATGATGAGAGCCAGGGTTACCCACTCTGCCAAGGGAGGAGGGAGTGCTAGGTTCTATCCCATAATTTCAAGACAAAACACGTAAACAATAAAAATTTGTCGTAAATATGATTTCATGAAGAACTGATCGTATGGTGTCTGTTGTCATTTCCTTGGGATTTGAGGGAACTTTGTGTGTGGAGCTCACCCTGGTCCACAGGCTGGCCATGGGCAGTGGTGCCATAAACCCTCTCCCTTCCCGTCAGGGCTGGCTTTGGGCAGAGCAGCCACAGACTCACCCACTTCCTGCTGTGTTACCCTTCCCTGCCCACGTTCCTGAAATGCAGATGGGGATCCTGAGGGCACAATCACACAGGAAATAAGTGAGTAGGCCAGGCGAGGTGGCTCACCCCTGTAATCCCAACACTTTGGGAGGCTGAGGAGGGTGGATCACCTGAGGACAGGAGTTCGAGACCAGCCTGACCAAAATGGTGAAACCCCGTCTGTACTAAAAATATAGAAAGTAGCTGGTGTGGTGGTGCTTGGCTGTAATTCCAGCTACTCGGGAGGCTTCGGCAGGAGAATCACTTGAATGTGGGAGGTGGAGGTTGCAGTGAGCCGAGATGGCACCACTGCACTGCAGCCTGGGCGACAGAGAGACTCCCTCTCAAAAAAAAAAAAAAAAAGCCCCCAAAACGTGAGTAAACATGAATACGCAAGCTGGCATGATCACAAGTAAGAGTCAGCAGCTGTATTGTGCTTTGTACAGGTGCAGGGGATGGTGCCACAGCTGTGTCTGTCAAGGCTGCCCATCCTAAAGTGACCTCCCCAAAAGGCTGAGTTGAGATCCAGGCACCACTTCTTGAGGCCTGGCCTTGGACTCCTGGGCAGCCTCTGGAAATCCCCCTCTTCAGGCCCAGCCCGTACCCTACCTTCCCTGTCCGTGTCCTCCTACTCCCCGTGGTACCCACTGATGCGTAACAGGCCACCCTAAAACTGCACTTAAAATTGCAACAGTTTATCATGTCTCATTGAATTTGAGACAGGGCACTGCTTCAGGGTTGGCCGCTTTTGCTCTGCAATGTGGAGGCCTCACTGTACGATGTGGTCCTGGGGCTGCCTCCATCTGAAGGCTCAGTCACACGTCCAGAGGTCAGTGCTGGTGGGTGGAGGGCCTGGCTGGGCCGACTGCCTGGGATGATGAGTTCAGTCTCACCATGCTTAAGCTTCCTCACATGATGGCTGGTGCTGGAGCAAACATGGACACAGTGGTAAGGGGTGGGGGCGGGGGTGGGCACTGCTATCCAGGCAGAAGCTGTTTCCTTGGTACATTGCATGCCTAGCATCAGAAGCCAGGTGGCATCAGTTCTGCCATACCTCATTATTCAGGACAGTCACAGGCTGCAGTCCAGATTCAAGGGGAGGGACACAGCATTGTTCAGAGGTGACCAACACAGCTGTGGCTGTCTTGGGGGTTCAAGGCAGGCAGTATTGGGAGGGACAGGTGTGGAGCAGGGTGTCTGAGGCACTCAGGCCCTCCCATCTCACCAAGCTGACCCTGGGCCCTAGAAGCCAGGATGGGACCCTATGTGGGCAAGTGCTGACAGCCCATGGGGGCTCCTTTCTGTAAAAGCTTGATCCTTCCACCAAGACACACCCTTCATTAATGCAAGCTGATTTATTAAATACTTTGGGCACAGCAGAAAACAAGACAGCAAATGGTAAAACAGCGTAGAAAAAAATAACTGGTTGCAATCATCCAAACAAGTGTGCTCTGCCCTGCGGGCCCAGCTGGCCCAGCCCAGTGGGTGAAGACGGCCTGGAGCTCCGTGGCCCAGTGAATCTTGTGCAGATGTTGGGCGTGATGGGGCACAGCAGGGCTGGGCTATTCCACGTCAACCACCAGGGGTGTCATGTAATCAGAGTGTTTGATGCCGAAGGTGACAATAGGGGCGCAGGGCTTGGTCAGGGTCACCTGGGAGAGGAGGGGCTATGAGAGGAGCCAGCACCCCCATATGCAGTTCTCTACCCTGGCTGGGGCTGGGCCACTGTCCTTCCTGAGCCTGGGGCCAAGGCGGCCAGAAGCTACACTCCCAGGTTTGAACACAGAGCACTCAGCAGTGGTAGCTGTCAAGTGTCTAAGGAAAAGGGCAGGGCCTCTGCTTCCCTGTCGCTGAAGGGTTACCTGTGGGGCTGGTGCAGGGTCCCGAGGGTGGAGGTGCTTCCCGTCCCCACCCTAACTCTCCACCCCCTCTTGGCTGTGTCCTTCACAGCCTGACCCTGCTTCCCCTCCTCTGTGTCCCAACCCTCCTCCCCTGCTCTTTCCTGCACATCCCTTTGGGCCAGGGCCCCCACCCCACCCTGACCCCTCTGGGCTGTGCTCTTCCTGGACCTTCTCAGGGCTGTGGGCGCCTGGTCCTGGCTTGAGGGTCTTGTCCCCTGGAGGCTCTACACGGGCAGCCATGGTGTACTGTGGAGCCTTGAACTTGGTCACCTGCATGTCAGTCTGGCGGTAGGCTGCGGGGCCTGGGGTCTGAGAGGCAAAGGAGGCTCAGACAAGCTCAGCCTACCCTGGGCGCGTGGCCCTAGACAGCAGAGAGCAAACTTGGACAGAGGATTTCAGGCCTGAGTCAACAGAGCCAGCTACAAGTCTGTGCCTGTGCATCAGGGTCCCCCTCTGTGTTCTGTCACCCTGCTTGTGGGGCACCTTCTCAGGCGGGGGCTACTTCCTCGATTTCAGCCTCACGCTGGCTATGACATCCCCAGAGTGTACCAGTCCTGGGAACATCCCTGAGCATGTGTGAGAGGCCTGCTTCCAGCGGGTCGCTGTCCCATTGGACTTGGGGGCCTGGGGCTGGTGACATCGACACCGACAAGGGCTGTTGGTTGCCGTGACATGGTTTCCCCATCTCAGGCCCCTCAAGCTCTCGGTCACATGCCCACCCAAGGCCTTTGCACTGGCTGTTTCTGAAACCAGGACCCTCCTCCCCAAAATAGGTCATGGTTTATTTTTTCTTCCCCCTCTTTCCATGCAACCGTAGCTAAGACTGCCTGTTACCCTCCAGACAGCGCCGTCCTCTGCTGGGGCCTGGACCTCCTCACCACTGCAGTGTCACCCCAGCACGTGGGGGATAGGGGGCTACCCCAGAGGATAGGGGGCTGAGGGGCTTCGGCAAGGCAGGGCTGAGCTGGCGGGTCCTGGGTTGTGGGGGAGGTTGGGGGACAGCTCTCTGTTCTCAGCCGGGGGGACCCTTGCCTTGTGTAGGTCATCGCTGAAGCCGCCCAGCTTGCTGCGGCCCTTGATGGAAAAGGAGGGCTGGGAGACCTTCCCGACAGTGTGGGGCCCCATCACCACGGGCAGCATGTACGCAGCGGGGCCTGCAGGGTGGACGTGTTCCTCAGGCCGGAACAGGGCCCACTGCCACTTCCCTGGGGCTTTCCCCCAACCCTGGAGATCAGCCGTCAGGCTGCCCCGTCTCACCCACCCCACCCAGGATCCCCAGATCCGTTTGGCTGAGGATCGTTGGGGCTGCTGCAGACCTGGGGTGCTGTCCACTCGGAACGTCTTTGTCCGAGCAGAGATGGAGTGGCTGGGCGCTGAGTCGAACACGAACTTGGTGGATTTCTCTGGAAAGTAGTCACCTGGACAAGGAGCCAAGGGGGTGCTGGGACAACAAGAAGGTGGGTGTGCAGCCCTGTTTGGGGGCTCAAGGAGGGCTCCCCAACATTCTAGGCATGGGGCCTCTGGGCTCCAACACAGGTGGTGACCAGGTCTGGTCAGGGGGTGTCCAGGATGGAAATGCTGACCTCGGGGCTGGGGAGACAAAGGCCATTTTTGAGCAGGGAGAGTGGGGTCTGACATGGGCTTGCCAGAGAAAGGTCCAGGTTGGAGCTGGGCTCTAGGGTCAGACTCTTCTCTGCCCAGGTGTGATGGCAACCCCTCAAGAGAGAAAGATAGGACAGGAGGGGCGGGATGGCTGAGCTCACACCCTTGCAGACATGAGGTCAGGGGGACCCAGCAGGGAGGGGCAGGCTGGAGGCTGCATAGGGCAGGAGCCTGAGCGGGGATCACTAACCTGGGCCAGGGGTCAGCATGGTCTTGGTGTGGTAGCGCCCCAGGATGGAGTAGGCAGGGCCAAGGTCCTTGCCAGTCCTCAGTATCCTGGGGTTTACATTGTAGCGGGGCCCTGGGGAGCAGTTCTCTGCCAGGAGCATGGGGGCCCCACGGAAGCTGTAGGCTGGTGCGCGTAGCTTGGTGGGTGTGTGCTTCATGAAGCCTGTGGATGCAGTGGGCCCTGAGCAGCCGGGAGCCTAACCTGCCCTTCTCCCCGCTGGGAGTTGGGGATTGAGCCCCAGGCCCTCCCTGGACCCCCACCCTCAGGCCTTCCCCAGGCCACCTACCCTCCTGCTTCCTGACCCTCCCCACAGGCTCTCAGGCTCTTACCTGTTGTTGGTGGAATCAGGTACTTGGGTCCAGGGCTGCTGTAGAGGGCCATGACGGGTCCCCGGGGGCGATGGGGCCTCCAGGTGCCCATCCATACCTCCTCCGTCATGGCCAGCTCTGTCTACAAATGAGAGGGTTTCCAGGTGCTGGGAGGCCCGGCCCTAATGTCCCCGTCCCTGCTCCTGCTGACACTGAAGAGCAGAGCTGCTGAACCTGTACAGGGTTCTCAGTGGGGGGGCTCCAGCTGGGAGCCAGGAGTTTGCGAGGGTGGGAGCTTTCCGCATAGGACTGTGAACGCCTCACCAGCTTAACCCTAACCCAGAGCTGCTGTCCATGGTGGCCCTCTACTCACAACGCTTCTCGGCTGTAAGGAGACCCTGGGCCAGTTTCTCCTACTTGGAGTGGTGATCAAAGGTGGGGAATGTCTTGGTTGAGGCTGTGCTGAGGGGCAGGGAGGGGTCTGCCTAGGAGGGGGCTGTAACTTCTTCGGTGCAGGGACAGCACTCCAGGCAGCCTACGGTCCCATCCTCGGAGACTGTCCTGTCCCCTCTGGTCTTGGTGCCAGGGAGTTCCTGCAAAAGGAGCATGGAGAGGAAGGCCTCCCTCTCTCCTCAGGGGCTTACAGAACTGGGGAGAGGGCCCCACTCTAAACTCTAGAATGTGGCTTTGTGCTCTGTGGGATGACAGGTTCTAGATTACTGTCAGTGTGACCAAGACAATGGCCTCAGCCTTAGATCCCCTCACCAGAGCTCACCACCAGGTACCCCTTACCATGTCCCCTCACCAGGTCCCCCCAACAGGTCACCTCTAAATGTCCCCTTACCATGTCCTCTCACCAAGTTTTCCCTCATCAGGTTGCCCTCGCCAGGTCCTCCTTCACCATGTCTCCTCACCAGGCCTCTTTAGCAGGGTCCCCCTCACCAGGTCCCCCCACCAGACCTGCCTCACCAGGTCCCACCTCACCAGGCCCCCTTACCAGACCCTCCCTCACCAGGTTCCCCCACCAGACCTGCCTCACCAGGTTCCCTCACCAGGTCCCCCCTCATTGGGTCCTCTCACCAGTTCCCCTCACCAGGCCCTCCCCACCAGGTCTTCTCATCAGGTGCTTCTTACCAGGTCCCCTCACCAGACCCCCCTCCTCAGGTTCCCTCACCAGGCACCACCTTACCAGTCCCCTCACCAGCTCCCCCATAACCAAGTCCTGCAGGGCACTCTCCCTAGGGCTCCCTCAGCCATGGCCTCCCTGCCAGGCTCAGACAGGACAGAGGTGTAGAGAGGAGGGCTGGGGCAGTGAAGTTTCAGGGCTCAGCACTGAGGATGGCTGAGGACGTGGCAGTTCCACTCAGCTGTGCCCCCGGAAGAGACCAGAGATTTAGGCCACTGAGATGCTGGACGGTTCTGGTTATGGCAGAGCCTGGGATCTGGGGTCAGGGTCCGTGCGGTTGTGGTGGGCGTGAATCGGCGTGGGCGCTGCTGCTGCCCTGACTGACCTCAGAGGCTGCTCACCTGTGGCTCCCAACCCCCTTGGACACAGGTGCACCTTTTTCTCGGCCTTGTCAGGGGTCCTTTTTGGGGCCCAAGCTCCTCCCAGTGTCTTCCAGGCAGACTCTTTTCTTGGGCGACTTTGGGAAGAGAGATTGTTCTGAAACCCGCTGGACTTGGGCCGCCTGTGTGACTGTGCGTTTGCTGTGCACGGCTACTGCCTTACAGCACCAGCGTTCAGATGCTGAGCACCCCTGCCCTGACCTAGCCCGTGGGCAACAGGGGGTCTGTGCCCACCCAGTTCTGGACACTTCCTGTGTCTGGGGCTCCCTGCCCCTCCCACCTCATACCGCTGCGTCTGCCGTCCGTCTCCCTCCGGACGCCCTGTGTCCACGTGGCGCTGTCTGGCTCTGTGCTGTCCACCTACCTGCGTGGTGTGTGCCTGGATTTGCATTTTGGGTCTCGCCTGTGGTGTGCCTGCTCCTGTGTGGACCCTGTGTCTGTGTGTCCCTCTGTGTGGGTGACCTTCACATGTGTGCTCCTTGAGCGGGACCTGATGTATGTGGGTCTATGTATGTGGCTCTGTCGGGGGAGAGGCAGGAATCAGAGCCTGCGCTGCAAAAGGCTTTATTGATTAATGGTTTGAGGTGAATTTCCATGTGGGGAGGTGGTGGTGGGCGGCATGTCCATGGCTGCTTGTGTGGTAGGTCCTATGGCTGAGCCTCGTCTGAGGTCCACTTAGGCACTGTCCGCATTGCCCAGCACTTGCACCTGGAAGGCAAAAACGTGGGCTGAGAGCTGTGATCAATAACTGGAGAGCCACAGCTCCATCAGGCAAGCAAGACCCTCGGTGGGGGGTCTGGCATATTGCTGGCCATCCCCTTCCAGTAGCCAGGGCTGTGTGTGCGTGCATGATGGCGTGCACACGTGTGGGTGTGAGTGTGCATGTGTGAATGTCTACACGTGTGCCTGCGGTGTGCGTTCCATGCCTCCACCTGTGTTTGCATCTCTGTGTGTGCACGTGTGCCTGCTGACTGGGGAGGAGCAGGTCTTGGGCGTCTGGGGGCTGCTCTGTGGACAGGAGGTCTGGGGTGTCCACCTCGGCTGGCTGATGTGGGTACAATGTCTGCGGGTGGTGGGATGTGTGTGGCTGTTGTGTTGGGTGGTCTTGGTAAGGCTTCAGGTCTTTAGGGAATGGGGCGTCCCCACAGCCCCCATACCAGCAGTTGGACCAGCTGTGCTTTGTGCATTGGCTGCAGGCCATCTATGCAGGACTTGAGCTCGGTCAGGGCTGCCTTGGCATCCTCGTTGACACTGTACTTGCCCAGGGCCCCCTCATAGAGCTCCTCTGGGGTCCCCACCAGCAGTGTTTGTAGGAAGTCCATGAAAAACTCAGCGTTGTCCTCCCCTGTGGCCAGCCCTGCATCACAGGTGAGATGGTGCCAGGACAGGACAGCACGACTGGTGTAACCCAGCCCTGCACGCATCCCAGGGCTCCAGCCTCCATGGTCTCCAGACCCTCCCCGTCAATGCCCACCTCTCCTCCCCATGTCTTCCTCCACAGCACCCTCAACTCCGCCTTGCCCAAAGACCTCCACGTCCCTTAATCTTAGCTGCTCCAGTTTCCACTCAGCATTCCCTGGGATCACCAGGGAAGGAAAGTTAAGCCTCTGGTGTGGGAGAAATCTGATCCCTTGAAGGGTCAGGTCAGGATGGACTGGGCTGGGGTTGGGTCAGCTGGGCTGTCTTTAGTTGGGGTGTAATTGGGTGGGGACTGGTTCTGTAGGGTCCTTGCCCACCTCTGTGACAGATGCAGGTGGAGTGTTCACTGCACGGACCTGATGCCAGGATTTTACCTCCTCAGGCACCCCCAACCCCCTCTCGCCCGCTCCCAAATGTTCTGGAAGCCCCAGTGGCACAGACTCACCAAAGATGCAGAACAGGGTGAAGGCCACCAGTAGGAGAGCACTGCTCCCCTTCATGCCGGCAGCCTCAGGAGCTGCCTGCAGCCAGAATCCCGGGATTTTATGCCTCAGCGGGCAGCACCTCTCCTAGAGGGTGGGCCGGACCTGCCCATTAGGACCTGGCAGCCAGCTCAGGTGAGGGTTGTCACATCCCTGGCCCCCAGTGGGTGCCAAGTAGCAACAGGCTTGGGGTGGCTGCGTGACAGGTGGTTGGCAAGTGGCTTTAGGGTGTGTGTGAGAGAGAACAGGTGTGGGAGGAGGGAACGCTGGCGAGGGAGGCCGTGCCAGCTGGTCGGTGAAGAGGGCAGCAGGGCCTGGCCACCAAGGGCCTCTAGTCGTGCCTGCCCTTGAGACCGAGGGTGGTGGGATCTGGGCTTGGTCTCAGGCCTTTCTTTTGAGGCGGGAATCCCTCCTCTTCTCAGTGTGCTGTGTGATCTGGGTCTGCACCTGGGGGTCTCCAGTCAGGCAGGGGCCTCCTCACTACTCAGAGTGGGGGTGGCCAACTGGGGGAAGGGGCTGCAGATGCGAGAGTGGACACAGCCGTAGGACGAGCTGGGGGCTGAGGATCTACGGGGTGAGAAGCAGCCTGGAGGAGAGGAGGTGGCCTGAGAGGGCCCGAGGGACATGGAGCTGGCTGTGCCGGGGCCAGGTCTCAGCAGGGTGAGGAAGGGACAGGCTGGGGGTACGTCTTCTGTCAGCAGCCAGGCCAGCAAAGGTTGAGGGCCCTGAGGTAGAGGTCCCAGGACATACTACAGTGGACACAGGAGGTTGGGACACCTGGGGCCACCAAACAAAACCACCACAAGAGCAGCCTTAGGAGGAGTGTGCCAGTCCAGCCCTCCCACTGAGCCACATGGCCCAAATCAGAAGGGGCCCTGCTGCCACCTGGTGGCTGAAGGCATCCCCAGGCTCCTGGGCCACACACACGCACAGTCTCCGTGGAGACCAAGGTCCTTGTTCCCCGGAGGACCCCTGTAGCATCAGAGATTTCCACCTACTTCAAACAATCAGATAAAATCCCATCCTGGACAGAGCCTGTGGGATGGAAACAGGGTTAGGGTTAGGGTTACAGTTAGAGGGTCAGAGTTAACGGTTACGGATAAGGTTGGGGTTAGAGGTTAAGTGTTACAGTTAGGGTTAAGTGTTCGGTTTAGCATTAGGGTTGGTGGTTAAGGGTTAGGGTTGGTGTTAGAGTTTCGGGTTAGGGGTTAGGGGTTGGGATTGGGGTTTAGGGTTAGGGTTTAGGATTGGGGTTTAGAGTTAGGGTTTAGTGTTTTGGGTTTGGGGTTAGGGGTTAGGGATAGGGTTTGGGGTGGGGTTGGGGTTAGGGTTTGGATTAGGGGTTAGAGTTAGGGTTAGGCCTTACGCATAGGGTTGGGGTTTAGAGTTAGGGCTAAGGGTTAGGGGTTAGGTTAAGGTTAGAGTTAAAGGTTAGAGGTTAGGTGTAGGGTTAGGGTTAGGATTTAGGGTTAGGGTTAGGATTTAGGATTAGGGGTTAGGGTTAGGATTAAGGGTTAGGGGTTAAGGTTAGGGTTAGGGTTAGGGTTAGGATTAGGGTTAGGATTAAGGGTTAGGGGTTAGGTGTAGGGTTTGAGGGGTTTTGCTTGGGGTGGGGGTGCGGGTGAGGGTGATAGTAATAAGCAGATCAGTGAAAGCAATTCTGTTTCACGTCAATAACAACTTTCTCCAACTCATTTTTTCTCAACCAACTTATTTTTCCAGCAGTAGAATCCAGGTTCTGGAAGAACATGGCCTCTTCCAACCGATGAATTCCAGCCTTCTAAAGAACCTAGTGACTTTTCGCGCCTTAAGTCTGTGAAATCCTCCTGTTTTCACCAGTTCCTGGGGGCAGCCCTCATGTCTGTCCACCGTGGCACTCCCAGCGTTTTGCACATGCACATCACAGACAGAATCCACGTTGTGAAAGTGATCAGCTCTTTCCACACAGGAAAGAGCACTTCTAATGACAGACATCAGAGGAAGCTACATGGAGGTGGTGGCATTTAAACAGGGTCTGAAAAATGAGCGGAGTTTCAAGTAAAGGGGTGCGAGCTGGGGAGAGGCTGAGGGAAGAGCATGAAAGAAGGTGTGCAGAGGAGCAGGTGACAATGAGTGGAACAGAGCAGCTCCTTCTGGATCTCCTCTTCTATTGCTTCTGCTGGATGAGATGACACCTGCTCAGCCATGCTTTGAGGTTAGAGCTTAGATGACTTGCCCAGTGTCAGGAGCTACTAAGGAGGAAGAGGTTGTGGGATTTGATCCAGACTATGTGCTGTTAGCCATTCTAGTGCCCTCTTAATATAAGACAAATCTAAATATGAGTAAGCTCCAAAATATACAGCACTGATTTGCAACGCCATGTGGGTCAATCAGCAAAAAACCAGTGTGGAACAAAACCTGTGCATTCACTTACCCAATCCTCCTTTCTGGGCTGCTAATACAGAGGGGTGGGCAGTGGGGCACAGATACACGACCATGAGAAGACCCGCAGGAACAAGGGTATTTCGAACCTTGAAGGAGACAATCCATCCATGAGAAATCGCTCCATGAGTGTAAGTAGAACAGGCAACGTGGTCACATGGCGTATCCATCTCCCCATTGTCCCAAACCTTTTTTCCTTTTTTTTGAGACAGAGTTTCACTCTTGTTGCTCAGGCTGGAGTGCAATGGCACAATCTCGACTCACCACAACCTCTGCCTCCCAGGTTCAAGCAATTCTTGTGCGTCACCCTCCTGAGTAGCTGGGATTACAGGCATGTGCCACTACACCAGCTAATTTTTGTATTATTAGTAGAGATGGGGTTTCTCTAAGTTGATCAGGCTGGTTTCGAACTCCCAACCTCAGGTGATCCGCCTGCCTCAGCCTGCCAAAGTGCTGTGATTACAGGCATGAGCCATTGTCCCAAACGTTATCACCTTGAGGCAGAGTCTCACTCTGTTGCGTAGGCTGGAATGCAGTGGTGCAATCTTGGCTCACTGCAACCTCCGCCTCCCAGGGTCAAGTGATTCTCCTGCCTCAGACTCCCAAGTATCTGGGATTATAGGTGTGCACCACCGTGCCTGGCTTATTTTTGTATTTTTAGTAGATGCTGTTTTGCCATGTTGGCAAGGCTAGTGGAGGACTTTTTTAATGACCCAGACCCTCTCTGGGCCTGGTATTTCTTCCCTAATCTCCCAACATACTCGGATTTGCCCACTGTGCTGTCTCCCAGGTGGATGATCTTCACGTTGTCATCAGCATCATATTTCGCTTGGTCCAGCTCACTGGGTTTGGTTTTGTCATCTGCCATTGGCTCCTAGCTGTAGAGGGAGGTCCAGCCCAGGGGGGCGGTGGTGTGGGGGGTTTGTCTGGGAAGATCAACAAGAGGCTGCTGTTAGAGATAAGTCCCCTCAACCAAATGTATTTCTTTCTTTTCCTGGACAGGAGGGACAATAAGCCAATGAGAGAGGGGCCTGAGAACGCACACCCTTCTCCATTCACCACCAACTTGCCTGCCACATGCTGTACATACAAGATTCTCTTAGGGTGGTTTTTCTTACGATATCTTCCTACTGCAGGTATGCTTAAGCTGACACCTCCCACCCCCACCTGGAGAGACGATATTCTGTATTGACAAGTTTTTCTTCTTTTTTGAGATGGGGTCTTGCGCTGTCATCCAGGCTGGAGTGCAGTGGTGCGATCTTGGCTCACTGCAACCTCCACCTCCCAGGTTCAAGCGATTCTCCTGCCTCAGCCTCCCCTAGCTGGGATTACAGTGCCTGCCATCATGCCCAACTAATTTTTACATTTTTATAGAGACAGGGTTTTACTATATTGGTCAGACTGGTCTCGAACTCTTGACCCAAGTGATATTCTCACCTCGGCCTCCCAAAGTAATGGGATTACAGGCATGAGTCACCGTGCCCAGTCTGTATTTACAAGTTCAACATACAAAAGTTTCCTCACTTGTAAAACAGGAACAAAAAAACAGTGCCCATGTCGTGTAAGACACCATCTGTTAGAAAGCCTGAGCTCTCATGACTGAATAACACTGACCACACAGCTAAAGATGCCTGCCCCACACTTGTGATCCTTTGCCTTCTTCATGCCTCTTACCTCTCCTTCATTTTCCATCCTACTGTAATCTGTAACTGCCTCTCCCTCCCTCAACATGGGCAGTTCCCCTAACCCTCTTCTCTAGGGGTGTTTCAGCCTTTACTAGTTTCAAGTGTCTCCTAAATGCTGAACATGCCCCGCTGTACCTCCACCCAGACTGCTTCCCTCAGTGTTGGACTCAGATATGTTATGCAATTGCGTACTAGACTTGGAGTAGCAGAGTATGACACACAGGCATCAATAATATGTTATACACAAATACACTCCAAATACAAGTCCTGTACACTCCAAATACTGCTCCTTACATTACCCATTTGCATAAGACATTCACCAGGCATCCAGTGCCAACAGCTGTGTGCAACATTAGCTCTGTTCTACTCTCCTCACACGTAAATATGACCTTGCAGAC
>NW_016108244.1:42973-45445 GCF_001604975.1 Cebus imitator | reverse complement strand
TAGCTGCTACAGCAACAACTCAAAAATCATTAGATTTTTGTTTTTTGAGAGAAGGTCTGACTCTTTTCCCAGGCTGGAGTGCAATGGTGTAATCATACCTCACTGTAGCCTGGAACTCCTGGGCCCAAGCTATCCTTCATCCCCAGCCTCCTGAGTAGCTGGGACTACAGTTGTGCACCAGCATGTCCAGCTACTAATTTAAAATTTTATGTAGAGTAAGAATCTCACTTTGTTGCTCAGGCTGGTCTCAAACTCCTGGCATTAAGCTATCCTCCCACCTCAGCCTCCCAGAGCTCTGGGATTACAGGTGTGAGCCACTGCACTCAGCCAGATGTTATAATTCTTACATTACTGCTACTTAACAATGACATTTTAATTAAGTAAAATAGTACAATTATACCTACTTTGTAGGATGACTTAAATAGGTGACATTTTAACACCTCTAATATTGGAATGCCACCTATAATTCATGATTTATTACAACTATAATTGGTAGCATTTTAAAAATTTTATTAATATGTAAAATAATGGGGCATCACACAATCCATGAGAACTTACGTTAAGTAGAATATGGTATACTCAGCAGGTCTAGGGCAGTTCTAGGCATATAAGTGGTACTTAAATACATTTTAGTTCTTAAAGGTACTATGGGGAAAGAGCATTGAAATAACAATAATACATTTTTTTAACAATTTAATTATTTGATTTTCAAACAATTTGAAGTCAAAGGAATCTCATGATTCGAATGAATAGGTATGACACATATTTACAGAATGTACGCAAATCAGACTTTCCATTAATTAATATTAATATTTTAAAATGATAAATGTTTGAAAGGGCAGTTAAAAGTTATCTTCTATTTTCTAACTTCAGGAACTCATTTGTTTGAAAGGTGGGAGATAAAGTTTAAATGAGAATAAGTCCTAATATCCCCATTTTAAATCTCTCAGCTTGTGCAGGCAGCACAGATAAACATGAAGTTTTAAGGATGGAAGGGTCCTGAGAGATAGTAGAATATGTCTGCTACATAATAGGTACTCAGGTTACATTTGATGAATAAATGGAATGAAAGAATGGATAAATACAGATGGGGAGTTCAATATTTTTAAATAACATACATTTAATATAAATGTATTTCCTATAAAGCAGCATTTTTGTAATAATGATTATATTTGTTATTGTTATTTTTAAAGAATACAAGTAAAATGAAATGATTAATCTATCATTGTTTACAATATATGGAATAAATCCATGTATATAAAAACATATGTACATAATTATATACAGAAAATCTGGAAACACAGATAAAAACATTCCCTTTTTATTTCTGAAGAGGAAAAAAGTTCAAATATGATGACACACAATAAAGATAAAAAATGTAAAGTGAGAAATTATTTTTACCTGTACAAGATTCATATTCCTCTCTCCACAAGGAATATTCCATTAATAATAAACTCTTACTAAAAGTGTTATACTTGCTCACTGTAGCAAGCACAGATAAGAAAAAGGGAAAAAATAACTTTACTTAAAATACAAAGGCCCAGAAATTACAAATTTTATATTTTGTACACTTTTTTGCTAACATAAGACCATGGTATGTTGTGTGTATGTATAATCAAACTGATTCTTTTCTCCTTGCTGGCTATAACAAAATACATCTTCGCACATTAACATACTTCTATATCTATTGTCACATTCAGTGGTCACATGTTATTCCATCCTATGGATGCAACAGAAATTTATTTATTTATGTGTTCTTTTTAAAATAAGTGCTGCAAAAAACAAAGTGCATGTATCTCCACTTCCTAAGGGTATTTTAGTGTAATGCAATACTGAGTACCAGCTCAGCCATAGAGACTCCCACGCAGGTGGCGCTGAAGGAATTGAGAAGCAGACACCCAGAAAGAACAACAAAGTGACAATCCAAGGGACCAGCAGCCTTCCGAGCTGACAGCCCCAGGGGGCTGACAGCAATCCAGGTTGTGGGCCTCAAGCAGACTCTGACCCATGCAATTATTCTCTCTGAACAGGTGATGATTATTAACAAACAGATGTCCTGTATTTTCTCATAACACAAAAATATACCAAGTAGGCAGCTGGCGCCCACTTACCACTGAACACAGACAAACTAAAAGTATTCTCCACAAGGAAGCCATGGGACAGGGTCAGATGTCCCACACTTAAAGAATTGTTTTAACCAGTGTATGATATTTATACATCGTCCTGCCACTTTTGAATGCCCCAAGTCATTTTCTACCTGGAGTGGAGGAGGCAGCTAGGTTTTCCTTGCCATCTTTCTTCCTAGCAAACAGTATATTTTATCATACACTCAGCATTTCACAATATTCATACACTTAGCATTTCTCAACAACTTAACATTTCTCAACAATGGAATTGATGGGTGAAGGGTATACACATTTTTTTTCATGTACCTGTAGTACTTGCCACCAATTATCTATTTGAAAAGTAGTA
>NW_016108244.1:36016-40738 GCF_001604975.1 Cebus imitator | reverse complement strand
AGAAGTTAAGGATAGCTGTCACATATACCACCTGAGGTGTTATCTCAAGTAAATCCTGAGGTTTGGGCCACACAGGCTCTGGGAAACACACTAAAGGCCACCCCGATTCAAATCCAACTTCAGCCTCATGCTCCTCACCCTTGGAAAGGACAATACACTTTAAGGCAGGGAGCACCAGAGGAAATTCAACCCCTTATTGCCAAATTCTTGCCATATGACTTATTAAGACCATGAGAATCTCCTTTCAATGCTCCCATGTTACCAGATCAAAAGCCTACAGATTTGTCAGAAACCTTAGAGCGTTAATAAATGCAGTTCTTGTCTCCGTACACCCCATTGTCCTCAATTTTTACCCAAGTCTCGGTGAATGCAAGCTGGTTTACATTCTTAGGTATGAAAGACACATTTTTCTGCATCTCAATGCATCCAGATTCACCATGTTTGCCTTTGAATGGACTGATCTAGATACTCATTTAGCCTCCAAACTAACCGGGACAGTCCTCTCTGAAGAGTTCTGGGTTTGCCCCTATTATTTGAAAATGTTCTACCTAAGGACTTAAGAAATTCAGAACTGCAAAGGGGCACAATTATTCAGTATGTAGATGAGTTGCTCCTTGCTAGCCTGACTAAAAAAGACTCAGATAATAATACTGTTAAATCGATACATTTCCTGGGAAATGGCGGCTATAGGGTGTCACCATACAAGGCTCAGATTACGACTCAAAGACTCAAATATTTGGAATCTGTCTTAGCCTCTGGAACTGATCAACATCCCTTGAAGTAGAAAAAGTTTTTTTAGTCATCCAAGAGTCCTAGTCCAACAGATGGCTGTGGGCCTTTGTAGGGGACAGTCGGGCACTGCAGCTTATGGGTGCCCAGATTTGGACACTTAGACAAGCCTTTATATAAAACACTAAGAGGAAAATATTAGAGCTCCTTCAATGTAATTAGAACTGCAAGCTAACCTTCAATACTTTCAAAGAGAAATTAGGCTCTGCTGCAGCCTTGGGTGTCCACAAGTTGGATGAACCATTTTTTCTTTATGTGGCCAAAAAGCAAGGCATAGGCCTTGGGTAATCTTGTCCCCAAACTGGGAGACATTCCAAGGCCAGTAGCCTACTTTTCTGAGCAGATAGACCAGGTGGGCTCAGGGTGTCCTAGATTTCTTAGCGCTGTTGCTGCTACAACTTTTCTAGTAGGCAAGGCTAATAAACATTAGGAGAGCACCTAAAGGTTTGTTGACCCCACACCAAGGGAAGGTGGTCCTAGAAGCTAAAGGGCACCAGTGGATTACAGGAGAACATTTATTAAAGCATCAGGCCTTATTGCCAGACACTCCAGACATAACCCTTGAAGTCTGACAAACTATAAACCCAGCTCCTTATCTGCTAGAGCACACAGGTGCTCCCAGCCTTCCCGGCATACAGGTTGTATTAATCTGTTCTCATGCTGCTAGTAAAGACATATATGAGGCTGGGTAATTTATAAATAAAAGAGGTTTAATTGACTCACAGTTCCACATGGCTGGTGGGGCCTCACAATCACGGCAGAAGGCAAATGAGGAGCAAAGTTACATCTCTTACATGGCAGCAGGCAAAGGAGCTTGTGTAGGAAAACTACCCTTTATAAAGGGGAGTAATCCCAGCACTTTGGGAGGCCAAGGCGGCAGGTGGATCACCTGAAGTCAGGAGTTTGAGTCCAGCCTGGCCAATATGGTGAAACCAAATCTCTACTAAAAATACAAAAATTAGCCTGTCATGGTGGTGGGTACCTGTAATCCCAGCTACTCAAGAGGCTGAGACAGGAAAATCCCTTGAACCCAAGAGACAGATGCTGCAGAGAGCCGACATCATGCCTCTGCACTCCAGCCTCGGCAACAGAGCAAGACTATGTCTCAAAAAATAAAATGAAATAAAAATAAAATCATCAGATCTCATGAGGCTTATTCACTGTCACAAGAACAGCGTGGGAAAGATCCGCCTCACTCCCCGATTCAATTACCTCCAACTGGGTCCTTCCCAAGACACATGGGAATTATGAGAGCTACAATTGATAAGATTTGACTGGAGACAGAGCCAAACCATGTCACAGGTTATGAAACAAATTTATTCTAGCAGGCCAGACTTGAGATGAGCTCCTTGACCACCCCAAGGAAGAGGGGTTAACAGATGCAAGTTGTTTTATGCATCAGGAAGACAGGAGGGCTAGATATGCTCTTATTAGTCAGCACAAGTTAATCAAGTCACATGCCTTGCTGGCCTCTACCTCAGCTCAAAAAGCTAAGTTAATTGAACTTACCAGAGCCCTGCAGTCGGGGAAGGATGTAAAAGTTAACATTTACACTGATTCTAAGTATGACTTTTTAGTGCTTCATGCATATGCTGCAATTTGGAATGGGTAGAGACTCCTGATCACAAAGGGCTTTTCCATACAACATCACTCAGATTTTGAGCTTGTTAGAATGCTGCCTGGCTGCCAAGGAAAAGTGGCTGTAATTCATTGCAGAGGACATCAAAAGAGAGATTGACCATGTAAAAGAAAATGCCCTTGCGGATGCGGTAGTCAAGGTCACTGCACTGAAGCTGATGGGCATGCTGGTCAGCATACCTAGAGCTGGGCCAGGGTGCTCTGAAGAAGAACAAAAATGAACCAGGGATTGCAGTTTAGTCCAGAACCCCTCTGGCTGGCTGACTCACGGTAATACCTTACTAATTCCAAATACTAATCATAGGAAAATAGTTAAGCACTTACATGATTGTTTTCACCCTAGAAGGGATTCTTTGTTTCAGTTAATGTCTCATTGGTTCATGGCGATAAATCTGTTCAAGACACTAAAACAGGTGATCCTGCCCTGAGCTCTGTGCCTGAAATAACCCAAACAGCCAGCAGTTTTCTCCTCCTCTAGTTTCACCTGTCCAACATTGAGAAACCTCTCCAGGTGAGGACTGAAAACTCTAATTTACTCAGGCACCTTTAAATATTTGCTAATGCTTACTGATACCTTCGCTGGTTAGATCAAGGCATTCCCCATGCTATCTGAAATGTGTTTACCAGAAGATATAATTCCTCAGTTTGGATGACCTAAAAGTGTGCAAAGTGACAATGGCCCCTCTTTTACAGCAGGCGTATCCCAACACCTGTTCTCAGCTTTAGGAATCAAATATCACCTTCACTCTGTGTGGAGACTGCAGTCCTCTTGAAAGGTGAAAAAACTAATAAAACTCTAAAGAAGACTGTAGCGAAATCAGAGGCCTGACTATCTCTAACACCCATAGCTTACTATGGGTTTGAGCTGCTCCAAAGAAAAACTTATAATGAGGTCCTGTTGAGTTAGCATACAGAAAGCTTTTTCTAACCACAGATCTCCTAAGAGATGAAAGGACTCATCAATTACAAAAGTATGTCATCAATACAGGACACGTGCAAAGGCACTCTGTAAATATGAAAACAAAAGACTTCCCCTTCCACATGGGAGGAAAATTCAGTTTCAGCTCAGCTAGGGATTTAGTCTCAGTAAAGACATGGGAGGAAGTTCTTCAGCTGACCAGCTTTCCCCAATGTGGAAAGGACCACAGCAAGGCCACCTGAGCTCTCCAATAGACATCAAACTCCAAGGGAGTCACAGGTGGGCACACCTGTGTAAAAGTAAAGCTGTTTCTTATTCTGGGAGCCCAAACCAAGGCTGGGGGAAGTGGGCACGGGGCTATTTAAGCATTGGCAGACTGCGTGCTGAGTCATTGTGTGATTGGTCTTCCGTCTCGCGTTTCTCTTGCCGCCCTAGTCCTGCCTTGGCTATGAGGGAGATCGTGCTCACCCAAACTGGACAGTGCGGGAACCAGATCGGTGCAAAGGTTGGCAGCTGGGGCTCTGAGGTCCCAGCTCATGCCTACAGGGTGGCCGGTGAAGATGTTGGCAGTGGAGGGTGTGGTGCCTCTGCATTGCGGTCCCTGGGCTTCCTGCCTCGGACGCAGTAGAGCTGGGTGGCTGGCGAGGCTGCCAGGGTGAACACCAAGTGACCCAGCGGCCTGAGGGTGGGGGTGGAAGTGGGAGAAGGACTGGGGCAATTCCAGCTCCCTGAGCTCCATGACTCAGCCCTGGCCTGTCTGGCCTCTTGCACCTCTTGCAGTTCTCTTGATCTCTGACGAACATGGCATTGACTCTGCTGGCACCTACCACGCGGACAGTGACCTGCAGCAGGAACGCATCAATGTGTACTACAACGAGGCCAGCGGTGAGACCCCAGTCTTTCCGCGACCACCCTTCTGGGAATGCCGGCCCTCTCCTCACTGACGCCCTCCCGTTCCCTTCAGGTGGCAGGTACGTGGCCCGCGCTGTGCTAGTGGATCTGGAGCCGGGCACCATGGACTCTGTGCGCTCAGGGCCCTTCGGGCAGATCTTCAGGCCAGACAACTTCATCTTTGGTGAGCTGTGGATGAGGACTGGGGTGCAGCTCCTTAGCCAGGGCAGCTCAAAGTCAGCAAGTGCCCCAAGGTCATCTCTGTGGGAACTGTGGAACCAGGGCCCCTGAACACCCTCCCATCCTCTGAATTACTCAATATCTCTCTCCTAAATGGGCTTTAGGGGAGGAAGGCTGAGCTGTCTCCTCAAGGTGAGGAGCTGCTGATGTGATCTCCCTGCACGGAGCTGAGCTGGGGCGGTGACTACGGCCTTTGCTGGGAACGGGCAGGAGCCACCTGCAGTGAGTCTGTTAGGCTGTCTCAG
>NW_016108244.1:27349-35187 GCF_001604975.1 Cebus imitator | reverse complement strand
GCCTATGACCCCCGTCATGGCCGCTACCTAACTGTGGCTGCCATTTTTAGAGGTCGCATGTCCATGAGGGAGGTGGATGAGCAAATGTTCAACATTCAGAATAAGAACAGCAGCTACTTTGCTGAGTGGCTCCCTCACAACGTGAAAACAGCCGTCTGTGACATCCCACCCCGGGGGCTAAAAATGTCGGCCACCTTCATTGGTAACAACACAGCCATCCAAGAGCTCTTCAAACGCGTCTCCGAACAGTTTACCGCTATGTTCAGGCGCAAGGCCTTCCTGCACTGGTACACGGGCGAGGGCATGGATGAGATGGAGTTCACCGAGGCCGAGAGCAACCTTAACGACCTGGTGTCAGAATACCAGCAATACCAAGATGCCACAGCTGAGGAGGAGGAGTTTGAGGAGTGTGCTGAGGAGGAGGAGGAGGTAGCCTAGAAAATTCCTTTTCTCGGTAAAGGGGGAAGCAGTGTGGATTCTTTAGTGTGTTCTGATAACCATTGTCACTACACACTTCTTTGAGTCTTTATATCTCCTCCTGCATTTTAAAGCATTTTCATAGTAAGTAGTTTGGCCTAATAAAACATTCTTATAGCATCTGGTTTCACCTCCAACTTCTTTCTATAGGCCCTCTGGGTACTGCTTCCAGGTGGGCATAGCAGTCCTGCAAGGCTGCAGCTGTCTTGGGCTTCTCACATCCCAGGAACAAGCAGTCCAGTGGCTCCTGGAGGGGGTCAGCATGGGCTGTGGGCATGGCAGGCAGGCTTCATGTAAACTTGGGGCTGGCCTGGGCTTCAGATAGCTACTTGGTAGGAAACCCGTTTCTGAAGGCAAGCCTTGGTTTATCCTATTTACCGAACTTCCAGGGGACCAGCTGGGCCTCTGTTTCTGGAATTTTGTAAGTGGTTAGTGACCCTGGTAGATGATGTCCCCAACATATCATCTCAGGGTAGGAATGTGGTCAGACAGTTGGCCCTGAACCAGCGATGAAAGGTGAGCAAGTGGGGTTCCAGCCACCCCCTCGCCATAATGGCCTGGGTGTGTCTGTGTGGCCTCATTCTCTTAAGGAGGTGGGCATGGGGTATCTGGCAGGGGCTAGTGGGCAGGAATCTAGCCCACCATATACTCACATGCAGTGAACCCCCTATGGAAGGGAATTAGGTCCTGAAGGCCGTAGGTGCAGTTGCTGGCCTGCTTGCTTGGGGTAGTCTCTCTCCAAAGGCACAGATGGGGTTTCTGAACAGGGCCTGGGAGGATGGGCAGGTGCTCACACGTGCCGTTTTCCCGACTGGCAACCAGTGAGGAAAAAATGCCTGCATGGTCTGACCTGCGCTAGTCTGGAGGGCTGATGTTCTCCGGAAAGGTGGCTAATGGGCACTCTCCTGTCTGTCCCGCACTCCAACTTCAGGGCAATAATAATCCAAGATTGTCAGGATGAGACTGCTGAGGGTGGCACCTTTGGGGATAGGTTCTTTAGCCCAGCAGAGTCTCTTCCCCAGGCTTCTCAGCAGCCTGGACTTCAAGACCTGCTTTGAGGAAGCTGTCAAATAAGATGTGTGCATGAGCTGGGTGCTGGGCAGCATGCCAGGACAGTGCTCTTCTACCTGGCTCTTGTAGAACTTGTCCATGGCCTGTGTGATGACATCTTGGTAATTCTCCACCCCGTCATATCAGACAAGAGAAAACCAGTCTAGCCTGGGGGTGGGTAGAAGTACAGGTCCCACCCCAGGTCCCCTGGGCATACCCACCAGCCTCGGATGTGTCAGGGAAAACAGGTGAGGCTCCTTTTTATTGTCAACGTTGGCAATGGGCTATTGAGGGCAAATGAGACCAGGCAAAGAGGATAGCACCTCATCTTGAAAGAAGTTTCTCCTGGAAGCAGAGGGGAGATGGGAGAGGTTCCCCCATACTCCCCAACCTGTTCTTGGAGCAGGAAAAGGGGCCTCTCTGACAGCCCTCCTCAGTGGCTTTCACCCTTTGAGGGATGTCCTTGCCCAGCCCAGCCCAGGCACACATCCAGTTGGGAAGGTTCAGCTGCAGCAACCACCGGAACCTGCTCACACCTAGTGTCTCCACTCGAGCATGGGGTCAGATGCACCTTCCTCCTGTAGCAGTAGTGGTACAGCCGGAGTGGCAGAGGGGCAAGTCACTACTGCAATTCTCACCTGAGTCTAAGTAGGGGCCGGGCTTGGTACCCACGTATTTCCCAATTACCTGGTTCCATCTGAGGGTTTTATGGATAGGAGTGATGCTTTTCCAGGCATTGTATCCATACGCTAGCTACAGGCTTGGATTTCCAAAGTTTCTGGAGTCTCCCCCTTTCCAGCCTGGCAAACATGGCCAATAGTAGGGGAAGGACGTTAAGCCTGAAGGCAGCAGTACCTGTCTGGGTATGTTCTCTACCACTGGCAGCCCCTGGCCCCTAGTTGTTTACTTCCTTGGGTGAGAGTCAGCTTAGGATCTCAGTATTCTTATAGGATTTCAGAACTGTACAGATGGGGCCAAGGAGGGAGCAGCATCTGGAACAGGCAGCTAACCAGTGTAGTGGGGGTCATAGGACTCAGCTTGGTCTCAGCAGGGAATTCAGGGAGGCTTGGATTTACAGGAGCCCTAGATGAGCTTGGGCTTGGATATGGGGATGATGTGGAGCGGGGGCCCTTCTGCATGCTGGAGTCTTTGAGTAGTTGCACCCTGGTGCATCCACAGGTGTTCCCCACCTGGAGTGCAGCTGTGGATAGAAGCTGGCATCATCGTGGAGGGAAGAGGAGGAGGAGGCAGGAAGAGTCTCCAGGGCAGCCCCAGCAGCCAGGAAGGGACTCTGCAAGTGAGACGTAGATCTGGCCTGTGGGCCACTGAGCAGCTGCTTAGCCGGCTGTAGATCACCTGACCTCTGCTCACCAGTAAATGGGGGTTGCAGCAGCACTTACCTTCTGGGACTCCTGCAACTTAAAGGGAGAGCTGCAAAAAGAACAAAGCTGGAGGCATCATGCCACCTGACTTCAAACTATACTACAAAGCCACAGTAATCAAAACAGCATGGTACTGGTACCAAAAGAGAGATATAGATGAGTGAAACAGAACAGAGAATCATGTGCTGAGAATGCCCCTGACTCAGGCAAGCTTCTCCAACAGCACCACATCAGATTAACATCCAACCTATATAGGACAGCATCAGATCTCCCTATTCCTCATTGCAACTCTAATAAAAGGGAGTCTGTGTCCTAGGGGAGCAAGTACAGGCATATTTGTGCAGTGGGCACATGACTCAGATGGGGGAAACGTCCTTGGATACATGCTGGTTTCACTAGGAAGCTGTGGTGTGGGTTTGGCCTGGACTCCTGTACCCCTAGAGGCCAGTAGCCCCCTGCATGGGACCAGGACTGGGAGGTGGGTGGGTGGGCTGAGCTTTGAGGGAAGCCATTGTTTGGCCTCATGGGAAGGTGGTTGTTGATGGTTCAGTTTTGCAGGGCTTGTGTGATCACCCAAGGAGTGCAAATTGCCTTAAAAAAAAAAAAGCCAAAATTGACACGGGCTCACCAGTTGAAAAGGTGAGGAATGCTGGTAGTCGTCTTCACCTGCCTTTTCCCCAGAAGTAAGTGGTGTTCAGAGATGGATTTGGTTCCTTCCCAGCCTTTCCCCTTTGCATGTAGCTGTGTGCATGTACTCAGGTATATACACACACACGTTTCCTGGCGGGGTAACTTTTTTTGTTTGGGAGGAATAACTGGTGACGCAGCCTGGCATTTGCTTACCTTGTCTTTTAGTGTGGAGTCCTCTATAGAGTGGGCATCGGGTACTTACTAGCTGGCCTTAGCTCTTTGGCTGCCCCGGTTTCTGCTCTTCACAGACATGCTGGCCACACAGTGTGACATTCAGTGGGCTTATTCGCAGCTAGTATGATGAGACTAGTGAATAAGGTTGCAATTCTTTGGCAAGGAAATGGATGGTAGGTTAAAAAGAGCTTCAAATCAAAATTAATGGCAGAATAGCAAGATAAGAAGTTGGATATATTCTTCAAAGAAGTTCCTTTGTTATGACTGCATAGTATTCCATGGTGTATATGTGCCACCTTTTCTTTAGCCAGTTTCTTTTACAGACTTTGCCTGAGAGTGTGGAGATCAATACTCCCAGAGGCAAGACCATGTTAGCAGTGGAAGGGTGGGGGAGTTCCAGTGTTTAAGAAGTCCTTCTCTTACATCGACAACACTTCAGTCCATTCTTAGCTCTACTTTTGCTTTGTCAATGAGGCCATGACCGCAGGTAAATGTCCCCTTCAACCATTTCTTTTTGTTTGTCCTCCAGCTGTTAGTGACAGACCTTGCTTTAATAGGAAGCAAGGAGTAGGGCAGGAATTTCTCATCACACTGTGGGTGCATATCTTGTGTGCATGTGTGCAGAAGTATGTGCTTGGTTTGCTCCTGAAATTTTTGAGGTGAGCCTATGATCAAAAGCCAGACATAACAGTATTAAGCGAGTGGCCTGTGATTCTGAGTTATCTTTATGTCAGCATTCCTTTCTCAAGGTACTGAAAGAAGACATGTTTCCCTGCTTTCTAGAAAACCTCTGGTTAGGCATGAAGGGGAGAACCAACTGATTAGAGAACTGTTAGTTTTCAAAAGGCCTCATTGCCAGTGGAAAGGGGAGAAAGAGGAAAAATGACCCTGCAGAAATCAAATGCTCTGATGATTCATGCATTACTGGCAATTTTTTTGCATAAGAACTAAAAACTAAACACTGCTTGAGGCTCAGAATTTCTCAGGGGGAAAGGATAAAAGGTTATTTTCCTCTGAGGACAACACCTAATATTTGCACCACAGCGTAAAGTAGTTTTCACAAGTATTATTTTGTTTGCCCATTTTCATCCTCAGGCTGAATTAAACTTTACTTTTCATTTTTGATTGAATCTGTCTTTGCTTGACCAGTGGTTTGTAGTTCTTGAAGAGATCCTTCATATCCCTTGTTAGTTGTATTTTTAGGTATTTTATTCTCTTTGTAGCAATGGTGAATGGGAGTTCACTCATGATTTAGCTCTCTGATGGCTACTGTGGGTATATAGGAATGTTTGTGATTTTTACACATTGATTGTGTATCCTGAGACTTTGAAGTTGCTTATCAGCTTAAGGAGATTTTGGGCTGAGACGATGGGGTCTTCTAAATGTACAATTATGTCATCTGCAAGCAGAGAAAATTTGACTTCCTCTTTTCCTAATTGAATGCCCTTTATTTCTTTTTCTTGCCTGATTGCCCTGGCCAGAACTTCAATACTATGTTGAATAGGAGTGGTGAGAGAGGGCTGACAGAAGTTTTCTGAGTGACCCAGAAAGTTCTCAGTGTGAGATAATGATGGGGGATTCAATGAATCCATTACATCTCTGCTGGAATTGCTTTCTGGAGACTTTGAGATGTCAGGGTTGAAATGTCACACAGGAAGTCACTGGGCTGGAAGGTAACTAGAAGAGGTAGAGAGTTAGTCCCGATTTTGTACCTTGGTTCTGCCACTTACCAGTTCTGCTGCTCTTGTTAGGGAGATTATGTTAACATACCAGCACCAATAATAATCACTGAAGGTTATGAGTTCTATATAGTAAGTAGCATTTGCCTCATTTTACAGAAGAGGATACAGCATCAGAAAAGTTAGTTGCTTTCCCTAAGTTCCCTGGACACATTTATTACCTGGATGCAAACTCAGGCTTTGTGATGCCATGCCCTGTGAGAATTCCATCACATCATCACTGTCTTCCCCAAATGGGTTTGGCCATAATTAAACACAGGAGAGACCCGATGTTAAGGAACCATAGCCACATGAAGGAGTGGTTTGGACTCTCAGCATGCTGCCCACTAGTAAAGCTCGCATGTGTTCTGCTGAGTGGTTTATATAACTTAAAAAGACCCAGTGATAGTGCTTTGATGTTGACCAATAACAACGAGACTCTTCTGTTCTCTTTTGTCTTGTATTCTCTCTCAAATTCTGTGCTCTGATTAGTAGCTGAATCTCTCATTCCTACCAAATGATTCAATTCATGTAAACAAGTATATTTGTTTGTAGCATTGCCATCACTCTAATTCTTGGTAAAAAAGAGAGAACTGAGCCATCTTCCATGAGATTATTGGAGAGATTACTGTGGCAACGCATTTATAGTGCTTAACACAGTGCCTGGGACAGAATAGCACTTTTATGAGTCATAACTATTATTAGTGCCATTTTAAACTAGCTGTGCTTGCAAGTATGCCACTTGGCCTCGAAGCTTCACAACTAGCTGTGATGTATCTGCAGCAATACCCAGCTCCAATGCACACAATTTCTAAAGTGTCTGATGTCAGGGTTTTGGATGTAAAGATTGCTCACTTTTTTCTCTTTCTCAGAATTGGTCTCTGCTTTCTTTTCCCATGACTACTTGCATTTTTAAGATAATTTAAAAATGCAAAGTGGTCTTGCCTCAAAAGTATCATAAGTATAAATTAGTAATGCCAGACTCATCTTGGAAACCTTATCATACCCTCTCTAAAGGCAAATATCTGTTTATTCAGGTCCAACACTTCACTGAGAGGCAATGAGATTTAAGCCCCATGCCCATGTTTCAGGGCCTGTTCAATCTTAGAAGAGAAGCTCCTCCCTGTGATTCCCAAGGCAGACAGTGGTGAATTCATTCTAATGAACATGGAACAGTCAGGCCATTTGTGTCCTGGGATGTGACCCAGGGGGTTAATTTCCCATCTCCTGGTTAATTACTTTCATGCTCAGGCTGAATGAAGCCTCAGTTTTCATTTTGATTGCATCTGTCTTTGCTGACAGAAGTTTTCTTGGCAACTCAAAGTCCTCAGTATAAGAGTACATGATGGAGAATGCAGTGAATTCATAACATCTCTGCTATACTTTCTGGAGATTTTGAGATGTGAGGGTTGAAATGTCACATGAAGTCACTGGACAGGTAGATAACTGAAGAAATGGCCCCATGAAGGCATTGTTTATCCCTGTTCCAAACATATCTGGCTCCTTTTGAGAGGCAAATAAGGAAGGAGGAAGAGAGTTGTTCCCGAATTTGTATCCTGGTTCTGCCACTTACCAGCTCTGCTGCTCTTGCTAGGGAGATCATGTTAAATATTAACACCAATAATATCACTGAATGTTATGAGTCATTTGTATCCTCACTACCCAAAATGTGGTCCTTGGGCCAGGAGCATCATTATTTCCTGGATGTTTGCAAGAAATGTAGACTCTCAGGCCACACCCCAAATTACTTAGAAATTCTGATTAAGTGAAGAAGATTATGCATCTAATCAAATCCTCAGACTAATTTCTATGCTCTGGACAGTTTGAGAAGCACTTGCAATTATCTCATTTATTCCTCATAATGATACTAGATACTCATTTTGCAAACTCTATCTCCTGGTAATACTGACCACTACCCTGCTTTACATGGAAGGAAACTGAGGCTCAGAGAGGTCGAATGTCTTGCTTAGTATCATACAACCAGAAAGAGGATTTGAAGCTAGGTTCTCACCAAAGCAGACACTCTTAACCACTATGCAGTTGGGAGACTTAAATAAGATGCTGAGTATCCATCATTCAGCAGAGTACCTGGCCCACTGTAGATGGATGATACATGCTGGTAACCTTCTCTGTTACTTCTCTTTCTCTGTTCTGGTTATTTTCAGACTTCCAGATGCTCCCTTGCCATGGCATTGATGTTGGTCCACCCTAGATAAGAGAGGCCCTAACTAAGTTCCTGGCTCCCCCTTGACGAGGGCAGTGATTCTTGACTGTGCCTTGGAGGGAGTGATGTCCGTTTTCCCTCTGGACCCTAGAGGGTATCCTAAAGGGTGTTGCCAGCCCCTCT
>NW_016108244.1:23157-26074 GCF_001604975.1 Cebus imitator | reverse complement strand
CTGGATATCACAAAAGATAATATATAATTATTTAGGGACTGGGGCAAGTGGGGCATTCTGGGTTCCTAATACTCTCCTTAATTGTGTGATCTTAGATCATTTGGAATCTCTTGGTCTCTGCTTCTTAATCTCTAAAGACATTAGAATGATCTCAAATACTCTAATGCTATGGGATTTTGGTCTGATGGAAAGGTAGAAAACTTGCCACCTGAGGACCTCAGTTTGACGTCCAACTCTCTCTCACTTCCTGGAAGGTCTAACGCAAGTCACTCCCAGTTCTGAAGAATGGATTTTTGATCTGCCAAGTGGGGATGGTACTGAGGATTAAAAGAGATAATGGATGTGGAAGTTTTTTAAAATTTTAAGTTCCATGCACTTGTAAGATGTTTTATTTCCTCATAAAAAAGCTGAAGTAGAGGAAGCCAGAAGGGAGTATCATTTTATTTTCATTACATTAAATGAAAATAAAATTACCTTCTACTCTTGAATGCATTATGAGCCCTGAAAAGAGGCTCTTCTATCTGCAGGCTAGACTGTGATCTTTTGAGTTATGCCAGGTGGTTATGAGGGAATGTGTTCTCCTTCTGGGTCCATGAGGGGGCGTAGCTTTAAGGGCAAGAATTTCCCAGTGCCATGCCCCCTCCCATCTCTCTCTATCCAGGAGATTCAACTGTTTATGTTTGAATTTCACGGGAAGGGGAAGAAACTAAAAGTCAGTCACTCCAGTGGAAGTTCTAAGGAACTCCTTTCATTGGCTCAGCGTCTTGGAGGAGGTGGGGGTTTCTCCCAGGATAAAAATCCATGCTCCCTCAGCTGCACCAAATTTCCAACTTTCTGGAATCCCCTCCCACACGGTGGGCGGTCCCTCTGGGATTTCCCCTCTGGAATCCCCTTCCACACTCTTCGTGGAAGCCTTTCTCTTCTTCTCCTTTCCTTCTCTTTTCTCTACCTAAATAAAATCACCTTTCTGCAACACTGTTTTTGGTCCAGAATTTAACTTTGCAAGTATACAGTGCAGCTGAGGCAGTCCCACTGCTTATTCTTTAAGAGGTTGGAGGTCAAGAACGCACAACATCTAAGAAGAAACCCGCTTATAGTTATCATAATAGAAACTAAAAGCCATATTATTTCACATGTATGCTTTACAACTCAAAAAGAGCTTTACTGACATTTTATTTAGGCCTCATTTTTTTTTTTTTGCCAGTATAAAATACCTTGTTTATGAAGGTACTTTTTAAATGAGTAGTTTTTAGAAATGTGAATGTATGATTTTGGAAACTTCATGCTGATTGTTATTTTTAGGATTGCTTATCACCCTTACCCATGAAGTGGGTAAAGTTGGTCAAGTAGATCTCCTCATCTTTTCACACATGAGTAATTTGGATCTCAGAAAAGCTAAGTGGCTTATCAAAGACTCAGAGCCACTCAGGATGAATCTGTAAAGGCACATCTTATGTCTATGGCTATTTTGTTTTATTTTAAAAACTGCTTTAAATCACTGAGATGAAAATGACAAACTAATCAAAATTATTATTAAATTCTATAAATCCATCTTATGTTCTTTCCTGATGCCAAGTACTAGAGTCATAAAGATGAATAAAATGTGGTTTCTCACCTTGTGTAGCTCACTCACTGGTGGAGACGGTGGATCAGGCTAGACATGCAGGTAAATAATTTCAAGATAGTATGATACATCTCACTGTAGAAGTTTATTAAAAAGTATGTGCCCTGGGGGAAAAACCAAAGACCAAAACATGATCTTCTGATTGAGGTTGTAAGAAAGGGAGTGGGGGGCCTTAAGCTGTATGGTAGAGGCAGGAAGGGAGTTGTTGAGTAGATTATGATGGGCATCACACAGTGTGCAGAACTGTGTTAGGGTTAGGGCTAGGGTTAGGGTTAAGGTTTAGGGTTAGGGGTTAGGGTTAGGATTAGTTAGATTTTATTCATAAAACTACAGGGAAAGAGAGACTCCAGTGTAGAGCTGGGCTCAATTCCAAATACAACCAGAATAAGTGGAGATTTTTAGCCAGAAAATAAAATAGAGGCTTGGGGAACATGGATCGATGGAAAATTGACAAGAGGAGACATCAAGTCTGGGAGGATTCTGGCTGAACTGACCTGATGGGATTCTTACCAGAGGCAGGCAGGAAGGCAGTCAGGCATCACCTGGGGGATGGTGGAGGTAAGAAGTTTGATCAGATGTCAGGTATCAGGGGTAAAGAATTCTCTCCCAAACCTTCCTAACAGTACTCCTATTAAAACTCTATTATGCAGGGAAGTACGTGACAGGCCTTGTTGGGTAGAAGGCCCAAGGGAGCATGGTTAAAGTTTGGTCAAGCAAAGAATCTTGATTGGTGTCTTGGCTTGGCTTCTTGGAGCTTGTTGGATCTCTGTTTCAATGTATTTTGTAATTTTTAGAAAACTTTCAACCATTATATCTTCAAGTATTCATTCTGACCTATTTCTTTCCTACTTCTGGACCTCAATCACATGTGTGCTAGTGTGCTTGATAGCACTCAGGCCTTGGATAATGTTTTTTGTTTGTTTACATGTTTGTGTTCCATTGTGGGTCATTTTACTGGCCTATCAAATTTTATGGTTTCTTTCCTCAGCTATAGAGTTGACTAATAATCCCACTGAACAAAGTCTTCACCTGTTTTGCCATGTTTTCTCATATCTATGATTTCCTTTTTATCTTTTTCACACAACTTCTTTCTCACTGCTGAAATTCCCCCTGTATTCAGGCATGTTGCCACCTTTTCCACTAGAGCATATGTTAGTGATACATCCATGTATTTAATTATTAGTTTATTTACTTATTTTTTTTTAACTATTTACTTGTAAATTTTTATTTATCTGTATCTTTGTCATAAAGAATCTGTCTCCATTTTTTGGTGTTTGACTGTTGACAGCTTCT
>NW_016108244.1:18106-21311 GCF_001604975.1 Cebus imitator | reverse complement strand
CTGCGGGGCCCCGTCCTGTGTGATAAACGCGGGATCTGAGCTCTCCGGGCCTGCGGGGCCCCGTCCTGTGTGATAAACGCGGGGTCTGAGCTCTCCGGGGCCTGTGGCGCCTCCTCCTCCGCGCCTGCTCCACCCGAGCCCGGGCTTCCGCCTGCGCCCCGGTCGTTCTGCTTGTCCAGGCTGCTCGGCTGCCCCGGACTCGGCTCCTCAGCGGCTTCGGAAGAACTAACGTCTGATGCCTTCGCAGGCCTTTTCGCCGCGGGGTTGGAGGGACACCTCCCGGCTTCTCCGTCCTCCACAGCCTCTGATTTCCACTCCTGCCCCGTGGAGGCCGTTTCCGGGACAGGGAGGCTGACGAACGCCGCCCTGAGTGCGGAGGCTCCGCGGACCAGGCGGGCAGCTCAGCCTTGTCCCCGGGCCTTTCTCGCCCTGAGCTGTCCCGTCTGCGACGGAGAAGCATCATCTTTCCCCTTTTCATAACTTGGAAGCTATGGAGGATCAAGTGACGCGTAAGTTATGAAAAAGTTCCCTGTTAAACTCTTAGGTTTAGCTGCAGGTAAATCACTCTACACATGGTAGTGGTTCCTGTGATTTTCTTCCACATGGAAAATAAAAGTCTGGAGAGAATGACTTTTACCAGGAATCCAGATCTTGTCCGTCCCTTCAGAAGACAGTTTGGTATTTTAAGCATCTTCCTTTGCATTAGTTTATGCATTCATTCCACACACACACTAAAACGTTTCTTGATAAAACACCAATTTGAGGAATTCATGGTTCCCCGACTGAAGCTACAAGCCCCTTCTATGAGACCTAAGTGCTTTTTTGAGGAACGACATGATTAAATAATTAAATCAGTAACAGGCAGGGGTGCTGTGGCTGCTCAGAGGTGAGGCAATGTCTGGGGGTCTTCTGCTGAAGGTAGAGGGATGGTGGAGGTTGCTCTGCAGAGGGAGAAGGAAGGGATGCAGGATGGGACCCTCGGAGGTCCAGGAAGGTCTCTGAGATCCTGGGGAGGAGGGGGAGTACACTGGCAGGCTGTCTGCTGTCTTCAATGGGGATCAGCTTCCTCAGAACTGGACGAGGTCCTGGTGGACTGAGCCATCTGGTGGGCACGGGGAACCAGTCGTTCAGAGTAGGAAATTATCTCACTCCTCTAATCTGAGGCTATTACGGAAAATAGAGGATGAACCATTATAGTTTTGGGAAATATGTGGATTAGCACATAAGAGAGATTCAGCTGCAAAGGTGAGAGTTACCGCTGGATCCATGTCCACGTTACCAGGGCTAAGAGCCCTGACTGCCACATGTCCCACCCCATACTGGCAAGCCTGTGTCCAGGGTGACATGTATTCAGCAGCCAGTGTGGCACAGGCAGCCACTGTATGACAACCCCCCACTGGCCAGGATGTCCTGGCACCCCCCACATGCCTGTCTGTCTCATTCTTTTGCACCCCAAAGAAGAGAGAGTACCAAAGATTCCTGACTTAATTGCACCATGTGAGAGCTTTCTGGAGGCAGGAGCATCTTCACTGGAGATACATCTTCTAGTGACAAAAACACTTAAATGCCTTCCTGAAAATTCTCATTAAAAAGTAAGGATTCGGGCCACTATTTGACAGCAAAAGAGTCAGGTTCTGGGGCAGCTGGAGGCAGTGGTGGTAACTGGAATAACTTTCCAAAGGGAAGCTGTTTTGCAAACCGTCCTTTCCAGTAGAGATGGCCAATGTGCTTTGGAACAGTGCCAGACTGGCTTCCTATTGCCCAGGATTTTACTCTTTAGTTAAAAGGGTTGTCAATCGCAAAGACTTTTCAACTACAGGATTATTGGGTTCTCAAGAGTCTCATGTGGCCTCTGCACCTCCAGATACATGCTTTCAAACAGTGTGGCCTGATGAAACTATGGGACCATTTGCACCTCAACATAGAGGTTCCAGCTTCCTGGGAACATAGGTTTTGATTGTCACCTCAATGGGCCTGGTTCACCGAAGAAAGCCTGGTTCATAAAACTGTGTGTGATATTCTAGCAGAACCTTTATCAGGTGAAAGACAAGTTTGTGATGGCACAATATGTGAATTAATTTTAGGGTAATGAGGCGCCTGTTGAACACAAAATTAACAACACAGCAACTTACTTTGAAAGTGCCAGAGTAGAGTGTGCAACACAGATATGCCCAGAATTGCTGTGAGAGATTTTGAATCACTGTTTCCAGAAGTTGCTAATAGCAAATTAATGATTCTGACTGTAACACAAAAAACTAAGAATGATATGATTGGTTAGAACGAAGAAGTAGAAATTGAAAGAGAAGTTCTCTTAGAAAAATTCATCAGTGGTGCCAAGAAATTTGCTATGCTCTTCAAGCTTAGGGATATTGGGCTGACTTTATTGATCCATCATCTGGTTTGGCATTTTTGGGCCACATACAAACAACACTCTTTTGATGCTCTGTCGATGCCCTTGGATGCTGTAAAGTGATTTGTCACAGTCTCTGGGGTGCCCATGTAGTTGTGGGAAGTGTCTTCACTAATGCAACACCAGACAGCAGTATTATGAAGAAATCAAGTGGAAATTAGCAGAAATGTCCATTTATTTACTGCGTTATTTGTATGTAATATTTTATAAAGACTGTGAGACTAAAGTTTTTAAAAGATACTTATTTCTAAGTATTTATTTCAAGATTTATGAATTCACAACATTGGCAAGTGATTTGTGATTTTAAAATTGCAAACGTTCATTATTCATATTATCATTGAATACAAGTTGAGCATACCCACATTGTATAGGATGTGGTAATTAGCCTGTAACCAGGGTATGATCTGCTATGGTTATTTCTCCCCTTTATTGGGAAAAAGCCTCAGTTTTAATTATCCCCTTTAAAAAATAAATCACACGTTTGGTTATGAAAAAAAGGCAAGGATTCATGAGTCAGAATTCTGAAACCTGCATACTGTGGCTGACGTTGCGCTAGTATCACTCATTCCTCATTTGCAAGTATGCATGATGCATGTGAAAATCTCATCTTCCCAAGACAGGTGTGCTAAGATTGTTCTGTCTCATTGCGGAAAAGTTTCAGGTACAAAGTATATGACAAAATCCTGGTTCCATTTCAGCACAGAGCAGGTTGAACATGTGGCCATGGGAGGATTTAGAAGGGAAGAAACGTTCAGGAATTTCTGAGACAAAAGTGCGGAAATGAGGAGACCCGTC
>NW_016108244.1:14687-17921 GCF_001604975.1 Cebus imitator | reverse complement strand
GGATGTCCTGTAATTTCCTTCCTTGCTGGGCTCATGCCACTGCTCCTTAATGTGTCCTCCATAAAATTGTTAAATTATTTCCTTTAAGAGCCCTCAATAAATCGTTTTACCATCTTTAAAACATGCATTTCCTACATCCATTGTGAAAAATAGAGAGGAAAGAAATGGGACCGATGACAGGTGATGTAATTCAGTCATCCAGTTGCTGGGGTTCTCATAAGCCTTTTACACGGCGCAGAACTTCAGGCTGAGTTATGGGTGCTGGTTCCTCACTCTGGACCTATTATATCCACTGTCTTATTTCGGTGCTTGCACCTATTTTATAAGCGAAAAGCAAGGACGAAATTAGGATGACACTATCTGTATTGCAGCCAGAGGCAGAATGGGATTTTACACAGAATCCATTGTGTGAGATGTCTGCTGCTTGGTATCACTTGATATATTAGGAAACTTCGCGTTGGTTCTACTGGCTCCAAGTTTCTTAGTCCATGATTCCTCTCTGGGCTCCAGCGAGTTTTTGGCCTCATATAGAGAAGCACCTCGGTTGCAGTGGATTTGAGCACTTTTGTAGGAACTGGAGTGGAAGTGCAGCCACTTGTGTTTCTGAATGGCCACGTGAAGCCCAAGGTGAAAGGAATTTTACCACTGGTGGAGAATGATCATCTCAGACCACATCCCTTGAGGGCCGCCCCACTTCCTCCAACATTCCAAGTTCCCTCCTTCACTGTGTGCATGTGAGAGCCACCTGGGCCTGGCTGGGCTCAGGGGTGGGGTCGGGGGGATGGGTTGTCCTGGGCACGGCTCTGGGCTCTCCCTTAAACCTGCTGCCCCCACATCTGCCTGCTCTGCTCACTCCCTGCAGCCTCCAGGCTGTTGTCTGTTGTTTGAGGTTGGGGTTTCTCATTTTCTGGGTTGCCAGGGAGGGTGTCAGTCCATTGAGCCAGGAGCAGACCTGCAGCACAGGATGGCGGTTTCTCGTGACATCAGGGACTGGCCTGGCTTCGAAGGCATGGCTGGCGGTGCTGGGGCTGTGTTTGTGGGACATAGAAGCTGGGGCATGGGGAGCCCTTCACGAGGCATGTTCCAGTTGCTCTGGTGAGAGGTGACAGGGTCACACCAAGGGAATGGAAGGAGGCAGGTGTGGCAGGGAGGGCGTAGAGCAAGAGAAGAGTTACTTTGGGAGGAGAGAAGGGCTTTGTGGCTCAGGCATCTGAAAGGTCAGGAAGAGCCACGTAGAGTGAGAAGGACAAAGAGGAGAGGCTGTCTCCATTCACAGGACCCCTGATGGAGAATGGAATTGCACCATACCTGCCTGGGCAGGGACCATTGCAAAGGGAAGTCAGCTCAGGGGAGCCTGTGGCTGAAGAATGATTCCAGCATGGGGGTACAGAGGCTGACATTTCTTGCTGTGGGTGATTTAATGTTGGGCCTCAATATTTCACCTCCCCACCCCTGGAAGAGCATGACACATCCACATCTTGACCAGGGCCCGTGGGAGGGTGGATGGACTTATCCATCCCAGAGGTGTTGCTGGTGGCTGAGTGACTTGCTTACACCAATGAGACTTTAACAGACACGGCACAAGCAGAAGCCTGAACTGTGTGGGCCCTGCCAGGCCTGCCCTCTAATGCTTTTGATTTTTCCCATGGGATGGGCATGCCCCAGAGAACTATGGCCCCGGCTGCAGGAGGAGAGACGTGTGGAGCACACGTGGTTCCAACCCTCAGCCCGGAGCCAAGCCCAGACTAGATCAGCCTAAGCCCAGCCGAACCGCAGGTGCAGGAGTGAAAAGCAAATGCTGACTGCCTGTGACATTCACTTTCAAAGGGGCGTGTCCTGTGATGTGCCTCAACCTAGCAACAATGAAGGTATTTCTGTGTCAGTCAGGTGGGAAATAATTATCGACAACATGCTGGGGAGGTGGAGTGGTTTGAGTAGATTTGCTCCCTGCTTTCAAGGAGCATCTTTTCCAGAGGGGCAGACAGAGGATGGATGCATACATGTAAATTATTCTATTGGCTGGTGCAGCAGTCATTGTGGCTTTTGCCATTAATAGCAATGGGGAAAAAAAAGCAGGGAGGAGCCGGTGCTGCAGTTCATTAAAAGTAATGGGAAAACCGTGATGACTTCTGCACCAACCTAATAGAATAATCACAGGTCTGCAAAACGTGGCAGTGGGGAAGTTCCGAGTGCTGGGATAGCATCTGGATTCCTGGAGTCAGGAGATAGGGGTTGGGGACCTAAACAGGGTTAGTCCAAGGGAGGGGGCAGGTAGGGAGCGATATTTCAGTGGAGACGCCAAGGATGAATGGTGATTAGAAAAGGAAACCCAGGTGGTGAGGGGAGAAGTGTTTTCGGCACGGAGAACAGCCTGTGCAAAGGGCCGGGGGTGGGAGGACACCGTGTGTTCATCCACCTGAGGGGCGACCAGCAGGCTGGAGAGGAGCAGGCTGAGAGGAGGATGGGGAGCCTGGGAAAGGCGCCCAGGCAGAGGACACAGAGGGGCAGAGGTCCAGGGTCAGGCCTGAGCCTGTGTGGTTTGAGGAACTTACAGAGGCCAATCCAGCAGAAAAGGAACAGCCAAGGGAGACCACGAGGCCAGGGCAGAGGGCAGGGCTGTGCTGGGCACGTGGGCTGAGACGGGAGCTGGCATTTATGATCAGGTGATGGGAACAAGCTGAAAGATTTTAAGGAGGGGAGTCACATTTGGGGTTAATGTATACTCTGGGAACCTCAGCAAAATAAATTTATAGTTTGAATGTTCATAAGACTTTAACACAGATAGAGAGAAAGAAGGTTCTTTCTACAGCTGTGATAAGATCATATAAAAAATATAACTATGTTTTTAAATGTCATTTCAAATTGTGTATTTCCATCTGACATTGGATAGAAGTAGATTGCAAGGTTCATGGAAAGTAGAAAAGTTAACTGAGTTGCAAGAATATAAGACACATCAATTTGAAAGCAAGACATTTATTCGTTTACTTTTGCTGTGGCTTTGTTGACTGCTGAATTCAATGAGAAGGGATTGTTCAGGAGAGTCCTGAAGCTGGAGACCAAGGAGGAGCTGGTGGGGCTGTTGTTTAAGCCTGAGGGTCATGGAAGTGGAGACCTGGGCAGGAGCAGTTCTTTTTGTAGTTTGAGGGAGATGCAGCTATGGACCCGGGCAAGAGCAGTTCTTAATTTACTTTGGGGCCAGACTGCTGTAGACCTGGGCAAGAGCAGTTCATTTTG
>NW_016108244.1:11035-13183 GCF_001604975.1 Cebus imitator | reverse complement strand
ACAGCTGTGGACCTGGGCAGGAGCAGTTCTTTTTGCTGTTTGAGGGCCGGACAGCTGTGTACCTGGGCAGGAGCAGTTCTTTTTGCTGTTTGAGGGCCGGACAGCTGTGGACCTGGGCAGGAGCAGTTCTTTTTGCTGTTTGAGGGCCGGACAGCTGTGGACCTGGGCAGGAGCAGTTCTTTTTGTTGTTTGAGGGCCACACAGCTGTGGACCTGGGCAGGAGCAGTTCTTTTTGCTGTTTGAGGGCCGGACAGCTGTGGACCTGGGCAGGAGCAGTTCTTTTTGCTGTTTGAGGACTGCACAGATGTGGACCTGGGCAGGATAATTTCTTTTGTTGTTTGAGGGCCGCACAGCTGTGGACCTGGGCATGAACAGTTCTTTTCGTAGTTTGAGGGGCGGACAGCTGTGAACCTGGGCAGGAGCAGTTCTTTTTGTTGTTTGAGGGCCGCACAGCTGTGGATGTAAGCAGGAGCTGCTGTTTTTGTTGTTTGAGGGTCGCAAAGAAGCTGTGGACCTGGGCAAGAGCAGTTCTTTTTGTTGTTTGAGGTCTGGGCAGCTTGATATCTGGGCAGGAGCAGTTCTTTTTGTTGTTTGAGGGTCACACAACTGTGGACCTGAGCAGGAGCAGTTCTTTTTGCCTTGTGAGCACCACCCAGCTGGTGATCTGTACAGGAGGAGTTCTTTAGTTTCAGTGTCACACAGCTGTGGACCTGGGCAGGAACAGTTCCTGCGTTACTTTGAGGCCACACAGCTATGGACCTGGGCAGGAGCAGTTCTTACTTTAGAGGACCTGACAGCCGCGCACCTGGGCAGGAGCAGTTCTTTGTGTTGTTTGAGGTCCTCACAGTTGCCGACCTGGGCAGGAACAGTTCTTTGTGTTGTTTGAGGGCTGCACAGCTGCTGACCTGGGCAGGAGGGGTTTTACTTTAGTCCATGCAGATGGGGTTCTGTGCAGGTACGTTTCTTGCCTTAGGTTTGTGGCTGCAGCTGGGTACCTGGGTAGGAGTAGTAGGAGTACTTTAGTATGAGGGCTGCACAGCTTGGGATTTGGGCAGGAGGGTTCTTAGTTTATTTTGAGGGCTGGGCAGCTAGGGACTTGTGCAACAATGGTTCTTTCTTTAGTTTTAGGGCTGCACAGCTGGGTACCTGGGCAGGAGCAGTGCTTATTTTAGTTTGAGGGCTGCGGAGCCTCAGACTTGGGCAGGAGCAGTTCTTTCTTTAGTTTGAGGACCGTGCAGTTGAGTACCAGGACAGGAGTGGTTCTTACTTTAGTTTGAGGGGGCAGGAGTGGTTTTTGCTTTAGTTAGAGTTGGAGGTTCCAGAGAATCCAGTGCTGCTGCTGTAGAGTAAGGGTAGGTTAGCTGGAATCCTTGGGAGGAGTCAGTGATGCTGTTATGTCTGTGGTTCTTGGAGCTAAACATGGAGCCAAAGTTGGGAAGGAGAGAGAGAGAGTCACAGGAGGGCACCTGAAACTGTAGATGTAGCTGTATACCAAGCAAGCTAAGCCTGGGAGTGTCTCAGGCCTTGGTATCAATGCTTTCTCTTTCCTCCTGCACAGTTGGGATTTGTTTTCTGTCTCACAAGACAGAAAGACCCTGATCAATATCCTCGGGAATTGAAAAGCTTAAAAAAACTAAATGCTGTTGGCAATAATAATAGTAGAAATTTAACCAGGATTATACTGACCGATAGAGACAAAATCACACATACACACAATATATGTCTTTTCAATAGTTAGTAAAATAAAAATAAATAGAAAAATAGGTCCAAGTAAAGCTCTATAAAGCTGTTTCATGGAGAAGGGGTGAAGGACAGAGGTGAATCTGCGAGTTGCTGCTGATGGGCACACGGAGAACTTACCATTTTCCTCACGTGGTTTCAGTGCACGATGATCTTCTGTGAGACCTGGCAGCTGAGTCGCTTCACACAGCTGGGGATGCAGTGGGCATCACAGAAGGACCCCGTCACAGCTGGTCCTGTCCCTCTGCTGTGATGAGTGTGGCCTCTGATCTCCAATTACTGACTGTGTTTTGAGGGGAGGCCAGGCCTGTGAGCACAAGGGTATCCATGGTGAGGTTCCGTGGGTGGAACGTCTCGGATGTGCTTGAGGTTCCTTCCTGCTCATCTGCCATCTTGCTCTTTAATGCA
>NW_016108244.1:4662-10635 GCF_001604975.1 Cebus imitator | reverse complement strand
CTTGTCTTTTTGAGATAGTGCCTTGCTCTGTTGCCTCGGCTGCAGTTTTTAACTTTGATGTGAAGAAGTCTCCTGTGTGGCTGCTTCTCTGCTGCACTGGCTCTGAGCATTTTCTCCATGTCTATTTTCATCCTCCGTTCTCTTCCTGAGACCCGTCCACACTGACCCGATTCATTTTCATTGCTGCGTGATCTCTTGTGGTGGATGGGACTGTGGGAAATGTCTTCGTTTTCCTGCTGATGAGTGTTTGGCCCGGTGGGCCCCTAGGACTGTGTTACTGTGAAGGTTCTTGGGCATTTCTTTTGTACACAAGTGCAGTTTCTTCTGGTCAGTGGCTTTCAATTTTTAAAACTTCATCCCAGTAAGAAATGTAATTTTCCTCATAACCCACGACACACACCCTTTCATAAGCAAGCATAGCAAAAATAATTCACAATCATTCTTAGTGGTGGCTGAGCGTTCCTGTGGCTCTCCATTCACCCCAACACTTGCACTGATTGTGGGATGTTTGCCAATCTGGTGGGTGTCACCTGGTATCTCACCCTGTTAGGCTGAGACCCTCTTCCTGTTTTTATCGGCCATGCCTCCACATTTTTTTCTTCTGTGAAGGGGCTGGTTCAACTCTTTTGCCATGTTTCTGTTTACTTGTTTAAATTTTTGCCTTTTTCTTTTATTATTACTATTACTATGTTTTTGAGATGGAGCCTTGCTCTGTCCCCCAAGCTGGAGTGCAGTGGCACAATCTCAGCTCACTGCAACCTCTGCCTTCTGGGTTTAAATGATTCTCCCGCCTCAGCCTTCCAAGTACCTGGAATTACAGGTGTGTGCCACAATGCCCAGCTAATTTTTGTATTTTTATTAGAAACAGTGTTTCACCATGCTGGCCAGGCTGGTCTCAAACTCCTGACCTCAGGTGATCTGCCTGCCTCAGCCTCCCAAAGGGCTGGGATTACAGGCATGAGCCACTGGGGCAGGCAGGCGGGGCTTGCAGGCTGCTGTGAGGACTCGGCTCCCTCTCTGAGTAGGGTGGGATTAGCAGGGGATTTAACCAGAGGAACCATGGGGCTGCCCTTAGTATTTCTGCCATGGTTGGCTCAGCTGAATGCACCTCTTGAACAAGACTTGGCCTTGGACACCCAGAGGCCTGTGGTTGAGGGTTCCCTCCTGGCTTGGCACTGACACATCCACGTTTGGCGCTTACACAGTGGGGCAGCCTGAGATCTGCTCTGCCTGGGCCTCTCATCCGTGGCATTTCTCAAGTTCATCCCCTCCCAAGTCTGCCCCATCTGTAAAACCAAACACCTCTCTCTGCTACATGGAAACCCTGTCAGCACCTCCCTGACTCACAGGGCATCCTGTCAGCATCACAGTCCTGACTTTTCCACGTGGGCAAGCCCACGGGACCTCTGATGGACCAGGACAGTGCCAGCTCTAAGACATCCCCTGAAACTCACAGGAAGAGCAGACCAAGAAGACGGGAAGAGCACAGGGCGCAGGCAGCAGAAATGCCCATGATACTGTCAGAGACAAAGGAAGATATGGCCATGGCTGATACAAAACGCTACTTGAAATTTGTCACAGGCCTAAATGTAGAACATGACACTCTAAAACCTTTAGATAAAAATGGGAAAATTTGCACAGCCTCGGGTTTGGTGAAAAGTTCTTAGACCTGACGCTAAAAGCATGATTCATAAAATAAAATATTGACCAATTAAATTTAGTCATAAATTTAAAATTGTGACTCTATATAGCAATATAAGAATTTAAAGAGAATGAAAGTACAAACTATGGTCTAGAAAAAAATATTTGTGAATCACACATTTCACAACGTACTGGCACACAGAATATATGAAGAAACGTTAAAACTTAACCATTAGAAAGTGAAAACCTCAGTATAAAAGAGAGGGCGAACAGTTGAATGGAGGCCTCATCAGAGAAGGTATCAGGAGGGCAGATTGCCCAGGACAGACACTCAGCATCACAGAGATGTTGGAGAAATGCTGATCAGCAGTCCCTCTGCAAATCCATTAGAATGTCTAAAAACAGAAACCAATGGCCAACCCAGGCTCTAGTGATGACGCAGAGGAACTGGGACCCTCCTAAGCTGCAGTGGGAATGGTAAGGGTCCCACCATGCTGGAAAGTGGTCTGGAAGTTTCTTATTAATTTAACGCATCGTTACCACGTCATCCAGTAACTCCACTCCTGGAATGCCCCCCAAGAGAAAATATAAATGCGTGCACATCAACCTGCACGGGAGTGTTTAAACCTATTCCTCATTACCAATAACTGGACAAGAACAAAGTGTCCATCGGCAGGAGAAGGTGTGAACCAATGCAACGCTTCCACACAGGGGGCTCCAGCCAGCATGGAAAGATGCGCCCCGAATGCAGCAGCTCTGCCAGGACACTCGGCCAGGGAAGGAAGCCGGTTTCAGTGGGCACAGGTAAAGGATCCCACCACGCAACATCTTGGGGGAGGCAGCGCTGCCATGTAGGGGAGCTAGGCAGTGGTTTCAAGTGGCTATGGGTGGATAGGTGAGGGGAGGAGCTCTCTGGGGTGATGGAGTGAGCCGCTGCACCTGACCACGGGCGCTGTGGGTGAGAGGCTGTGCAGCAGACACTGGCTTCAGTACACACAGATGGAGGAGGCTCCTGCAAGTCAAAGACAGAGGGTGTCCCCTCCACGAAACAAAAACATATTTCAAAAACCCTCCTAAACTTAAGAAAAAATCATGAAAAGTATTTCATAAGATCGTTGGACTTTGAGTTGACACAATCTACCTGGGAGCATGGCACTGAAAGCACCAGCCTGGGAATCCCGGAGGGAGAGGCTGTGAGGTTAGACATCAGCTGAAGGGGCTCAGTGCCTTCCTATCTCGTTCCCAAAACCCCTGCATATGATTTTAAACTGAGCATGGGTCGTGCCTTTTACAGTGATATGGACTCCAGATCTTTAGAATAAAATGCTCCAAGGTTTAACTCAAAAGCTTGTCTTCTTTACTTTGCATTTTACATGGATGTCTTTGGTAATATCATCATCAGTTGGGCCCAGGAGGGAGCAAAGATCTCATGGTGCTGATTAAAGGGAGAGTCTCCAGGGCCTGAGGTCTGAGAAGGAACCCATTCCTCAGGTAGGAGGAAATAAACACAGATGGTGAAGCCACCCCGGGTCACTGCAGAGGAGAAAGCACCCATTACTGAGTGGCCACAGAATCACCGAGAATCACAGAATCACTGAGCTCGTTTAGGAAGGAGAATGAGGTGGCACCTCTGCCGTTTCCCTCTCCCTGCCCTCCCTCTCTCTTTTTCTCTTTCTTCTTTCATCTTGGGCTAACTGGGCTTGTTTGCCTTCAGCATCCCTAGGAAACTTTATGAAACCAATGTTATCAAGCTCAATTTGCAGTTAAAAAATCGAGTGCAGGAAGGTCAAATGATTTGCTCCCGTTTGCCCAGCCAGTGTCTGGCAGCGTTTGGTTACACTGGAGTTCAGGGGTGGCCACACATTTTGTGGTCTTTCTATTCTTTCTGATGCATAAAGTTTTCATTTAAATGAGACTTATTATAATGCATAACACAATTTTGAAAGGCGAAGACAAAGATACTGACATCTGAGAAACCCAACCTGCTCACACAAATTCACATTATTCATCACCTTTCCCAAATTTACTGTGGCGTGGGGGATTTTGGTTGGCAGTGCCCTCCCAACCCCAATGCTTCCTCTGATCAAATTCCACCTGATTCCTTGGCTTTCCTTTCCCATAAATGTAACTGAAACACTTGCCTCCTGAAGGAGAGAGTGATTTTATGCAAATTTCCTTACTCATCATTAATTTTGAAGGCCAACATTCATCAAGGAAGGAAAACTGTTTCTAAAAGGCACACACATCTTACATGAATCATTGCTTAAAGTAAGAAGATCTGATTTTTGTGGGAAGTGTTTCTTTAAAGTTGTTTGCATATACAGTAATTTAATGCCATTCTACGGGACTTTAAGACAAAGAGCTTCTGTTAGCAGAACTGGGGTGGGCACGCAGGTTCGGAGCTGCCCATGTCTTTTCTCAGCCTGCACATCCCAGAAAGCATTTGCTGATCATGCTCTATCAATCAGGGGCATCCTTCACAAGGCAAGGACTGATGAGTGTGCAATTCTGGGGAATCCGAAATGAAGGGCTGGAAAGGAGAAGGCAGCCTGGCTGAATGAATGTGCTCATCAGACACCCTCACCAAGGTCTCCCTCATCTGACAACCTTGTTCCTCCTAGAAGCCAGGGCCCCTCAGAGCCACCAGGAGTGGGGAAGGGGACATCCATAGTCAACAGGCTGGGGCCTCACCCTGAGCCTCCTCCACCATCATAGCAGGGGAGTGGGGCTTCAGAGACAATGGACCTTCCCTCAGAATGCGGCACTGGGGAGTGAGGGGTCAACTGCGGGCCCCTCAGCCCAGCTGTGGAAAGCTGAGCTCATCCCTCACAGGAGCGAGGCTTCCTTCAGGAATCTTTCCTGAAGGAAAGTCTTTCCTGACACATGCTCGTGTCAAGGGGTGGCTAACCCAGGACTGGCATCAGCATCAGAAATAGCTTCAGCCTTTTGTGGTCATGGATCAGATAACTATTTGTATGATGCCTCTCTCCTTAATCTATTCTAAACAATCCCAATCAAATCTCAGTAGGTTTTCTGTAGTAATTAACATTAATTTTCAGCTGCTTATAAAATTCATAGAAAATAGCCAACAGGCAGAACAAAATTGGAAAGTTTACCCTGTCTGATTTCAAGACCTCCTCTAAAGGAGGAGTCACATTTGGTATTGTGGTATTGGCCTCAGACAGACACTCGGATCAAAGGGACAGAACAGAGATCAGAAATAGACCATAGGTCCCACGGGTATAGCACTGACTTTTCAGCTGGGACGCCAGTGCCTCATGAGAGCTTGCATGTGTGTGCTTTGTTTTTGCCCCTGGGACATTTCTTTTATTTCCTCTAAGCCTGGAAATGAGAAACACAATCATGATCTCACCAATCTATAGCAGGAATCTTCTTAGAATATCTGGTCTAAAGGTGCAGAAAATGGTGCGATTACTCATTCCTGAGTGTCTGCAGAGCTCTGGGCATTCAGCCAGGTGCTTTGCATGCATCTTCTGTTGAATCCTCCCAACAATTCTATGAGGACCATTCTGCAATCAGTCCTTTTACAGGAGTCCAGAGACCTGAGCAGCTTCTTCTCAGTCACAAACAAACCTGTGTCAGAGCAGACAGTTGGTGTCAGGCCCGTGACCTCTCAGAGGTCCCACATGAACTCATTTCAATGACTGACAAGCTCAAAAAATCCCAGACAGGGGATCAGCTACTAGAATCTGGACAATCAACACCTCACCTGGGTGCTTCATTAAGATGTTAATAGCCTTCAGTAAAGCTGCGCAGGAAGGCAGAGCAAAATCAAGCTTGCCAAAGGCATAATTTTAAAAAAGACCCAAGGAGATGTGCTTGAGACAGAAATATTCTTCTGTGCACCCAGATTGCTGGTGAGCCAAGTCATTTCCCAACCTCTGTGGCATGAAGGGAGACCTGTTCTCAGGTCTAGTGTTCAGGTCTGTTCAACAGACTAGTGAAGGAAGATTCGACATGGAAGTGGATGCTGCATCCCAGTGGCCTCGCATGTTTGAGCTGAAAACTAAACAAAAGGAGCGGGCTCCTCTCAGCATCCCCATCTTCCTTTTCTGACCCGGATGAAGGGCATGATGTGTATTAACAAGAAACACAAGCACCCCTCCCCAGAAGCACCAGGGTGGGGGAGTGCAGGATGAGGGTGGGCGGCTTATTCATTATTATCAATCCATTTGGTACATTGTGCCCCGTTGCCTCGGCCATACCAGAGTTTAGGAGATTCCTTTTTCTTGCTAATGAGCCCATCCATCTTTCAACAGTGATGATACCTGCATGGAGAGAAAAAATGCAAACAAGCCCTCAGCACAAACA
>NW_016108244.1:0-1845 GCF_001604975.1 Cebus imitator | reverse complement strand
GTGGGCATTTTCATGAATTTGGTAGCCAATGCTAGCAAAAAATCATCACTAGGAAGCACCTTCAGATGCCTTTAAAGTAAAGCATTTTTATCTTGTTGAAATTAAAAATTAATGGAGGGCATTAAATTTTGATTTTTATGGTGAACAGTGATTCAGCACTCAATACACCTTGCTCCAGAAATATTAGAGCCTGGAATTTATGACAATAATGAATCCTGGTTTATTGAAATAATAGTGAAAAATGGATTGCAAGAAAGAAACATGGCAAACAATAAGTTGGAAAACTGCTGTTATAAAATCATTCACTTTGGGGCAATATGTACCGCCTCTGGAATGATGAAACACTTTGGTATTGAGAGACTGAAACCAGAATTGTTATTCAGAACTCAGTACAACACCAAGGACAGGGACTCCCAAGCTGAAAATGAAGGACATACGTTGCTGTGTGCAGTGTCACGGTGACAGGAGAAGCTCTGCTCTTTTTTTGTTTTAATTTTTTAATTTCTCGAGACAAGGTCTTACTCTGTCACCAGAGCTGGAGTGCAGAGGCACAGTTGCAGCTCTCTGCAGCCTTGACCTCCTGGGCTCAAGCGATCCTCTCACCTCAGCCTCCCAAGTAGCTGGGATCACAGGCATGCACCACCAGGCCAGGATAAATTTTAAAATTTTTTTGTAGAGATGAGGTTTCACCATATTGCCCAGGCTGGCCTCAAACTCCTGGGTGCAGGCCATCCTCCCAGCTTGACCTCCCACAGTGTTTTGATTACAGGCATGAGCTGCCACACCAGCAGAAGCCCCTTTCTTGGAGTTCATACCTGACTTTGCTCTGCTGAGGGCCACCTGGCTGCAAGGTACCCTGAGATGCCAAGAGGAAAAAGTGTTCTCAGACCTCCCTCCTTCTCCACTCGATGACAGCATCTGATCTGCTCTGCTTTACACCACATACCCCAAAGGAGTCACCAACCTTTGTAAGAGCTGTCCACCTCTCAACCTGATAGGTTTTAAAACAACCAACCAAACAAATGACCTTCGTCCTGGGACTGAGGAAGCAGAACTGACGACCCCATGTGCCACAGCATTTCAGGTGAGCCATTGGCAAAAAGGAAGACATGGCTGAGTCTTTCATGCCCCGTGGCCTGCGACTCCCCATCTGGGAATTTGCCCTGAAAATAGTCTAGAATGTGGGCTCAGATTGAACCAAATCACTGCACTGTTTTCAGTGTTGGGAATATGTTAAATTATTCACATAATGTTGTAGAATGTTTAACAACATAGAAAGCAATGGAACGAGGCCACGCTATGGTTTTGTCAAAACCCAGCAGCCTCAGAGCAGATGTGGATGGCAGGTGCCCAGCAACAGTCAGACACGTAGCCAGTGCAGCAGTGCTGGGGACCCAGGTAGTAAAAATAGACTTTGCAATGTTCCCTTGGTCCAGCACTCAGCCACATGGACGTTTTGTGGAGGTGGTCACCAGGGACCCCCAGAGAGGGGAAGGAGGATCGCAGGGCCCCTGAGTGGTCACCACTTGGCACGATGAGGGCCTGAGCCTCCTGTGTAGATGCCTTCCGTGTAAGGCAGTGGAGTTGGAGCCATGTGGCTGGGCCTCGAGTACAGCCTGAGGGACTGGGGCCCCCAACCAATGGCAAAAGGCTGGGGAGGCACCCAGGGAGAAGGGGATGGGACCATCCAGACAGCACAGGGACCCGGCATGGTTGGGGGAGCGAGGAGGCAGGAATGTTGAGTTGGGGGGGGAACCAGGGTGGAGCCCCCCACCCTTTTCTGTGACATCTGCTTCCCAGCAGCCTGTAAGCCTCAGGGAGAGGGTGTGTCTGCTGTGGGGGAGG
>NW_016108243.1:162550-165743 GCF_001604975.1 Cebus imitator | reverse complement strand
GAATGATCACTACAGAAGAAATCCCCTGAGAAGGTGGGAGGCATGGGATCCTCAGCTGAGGTGAAGGTGCTGACTTGAGTTAGGTGCATTGTATGAAGCTATTTACTATGATTTTTAATCATCCAGTCCCATATGGCAATTGTGTTACTTCTCCAGTATTCAAGACAGTGTGATATTGGGGAAACATCAACAGATCAAAGTAGGATCCTGCAATAGACTCACAAACATAATAAGTTGATTTTCAGAAAAGGGGTAAAGGCAATGTATAAGGATTATCTTTTCTAAACATTGTGTTGTTTTCTCCTGCCTCATGGCCGCTACATTAATTGTTTTTTATTCCTCTGGTTCCCCTCCCTGTGTTTCTCCTCTGCACTTCAACTGCTCTTCTGTTTGTCTGTCTGCCCCACCACAGTGTGATATTTCCCAAAGCAAGTACCAGGTGTATTTGTGATATTTGCTATGTCCATCCTATCAATGATAAACCAGATCAAGAAAATGTGGTATATATGCACCATGGAATACAATGCAACCATAAAAACAATGAGATCGTGTCCTTGGCAGGAACATGGATGGTGGTGGCAGCCATTATACTTAACAAACTAATGTAAGAACACAAAGCCAAATACCAGATGTTCTCATTTATAAGTAGGAGCTAAATGATAAAACATATGGACACCTCGGAGAAGGTGGGGCCTACTAGAGAGTGGGGGTGGGGTGATGGAGAGGATCAGGAAGAACAGTTAATACCTGGGTGACGTGATGATCTTTGCAGTAAATTGTTGTGGCACACATTTACCTATGTAACAAACATGCACATCCTGCAAATTTACCCCTGAGCTTAAAGTAAAATTTGGAAATAAAAAGAAAAGTCAATATCTCAGATTCCTTCTTTCTATGTCTTGGTCATTGTGTAAGTTATCTAAGCATTATAGCGACATAAAAGCTGAGGCATAACAACAGTTAGTATGATTTGCAGTTTAGCAGGATTATAGCCCAGTATGATCTAACATCAACTACTAATATTGAACTGCATTCGACTCCTTGAAGTACTTAGGGAAAGTTGACAAGAAAAAATATTCGTGCTTGAAAATATTTTTAAAATTCATGTAAAGTGGATCAACAGTTATTACCACAGATGTCACTGTCACTGCATGCTAATGAAGTACACAATAGGAGCCATAAGACACAGTCAACAAAAGAAGGGGGAAATAAAAGGGAACATATCAAAGCACCGTCAGATGAATGCAGAAGCACACACATGAACTCACACTGCAGCTGCAGAAAGACATGGTAGGAAGTACACCCCACAACAAATCAGTCTTCCTTCTCACCAAGACATAGTTCACGAATGAGTTTGCTGACAGTCAAATATGCACAGTAAAACTGACAAATTTAAACATCATTGAGTGCCATTTCAAGCATTATGTAGAAAGCGACAGACCACAGTGAACTTATTCTGAGCAAGTCTAAACCCATCGTCCTCACAAATGGCTAGAGAAATTGCTTATAAACATTTTCTCTGATAACTGATAAAGTAGTGATGTTCAAACTCTTTTATGATAATGTGTGAGAAATTCACAGTGTATGTAGTCAACTAGGCAAATAAATATATGTATGTCTATGGGGATGTGCAGTATATTTGTATATTCTATATGCAGAGAATACTATTTGGTAATTTATTTTATCTCCATTCTTTAAAATGCTGTTTTTGGCTGACAATATTAATTTTATGATCCACCATGGATTAAAAACTAGTTTAGAGATGATCAAAGCCTTTTCAGAGAAGATGTTCAATGGTTGATAAATGTTGCTATAGAATATATGCAAATACAGCTGAGAACCCAATTTTGTCCACCTCCTTAGCAATTCAGTGTTTTCAGACAAAAATATTGTCTTTGATATGGGCCACAAAGCCTACTACAAAATATACAATTACTGATGAAATTTGTGTTACAACTGCAGATATCTGTGTTTGTTTTGCACAGGCGAAATCTTACTTTGACAGAAGGAACTCACAGGGAGAAAGGACAGGAAATACATGTGACCTCTTGTCCTTTTGGTGTCATGTGCAGGGTTGCTAAGTCTGCAGCATAGCTGAAGGTCATGCATTACATCCATTCACAGAGGGAACTCCATTTTCCTACTGTGCTCCCATTTTATGAAGCCAGTAGGAGAGTTGCACTGAACTTAGTAGGGAGTAAATAATTTGCCTTCAACCACCAACTAATCTGAGCTCGTGTGGCAGAGTTTACTCTAGTACCCTGAAACTTACCAGCTGCCCAGAATCTGTAGACATTGTCCCACCCACCAAACATCCTGTGGAAATCTATGTTTGATCACAGATTCCCATGCATGGAACATAGGAAGCTGGGGTCATGTGGGAAGTTGAGCCCTCCCACAGGTAGAATGGCTATGTTGGTCCCAGTTCTGTTTCCTCCCTTAGCCACTAGAGAGTTCCAAGGATGTCTTCTTGTCTCTCCAGTGTCTTTCACACTTTCTGCTGCCTCCTGTTTGTCACAACAGCTCCTTCACAACTTTCCCAATCCCGATGCAGTTATGATCCCTTGAACTCATCCAGCAGGACCGGAGTGATATTCCACAGAAATGGCAATAGAAAGCTCAAATTTGGCATGAAATTCAAGCCTGCCCTTTGAAGCTGGAGTGAGGCCACTCAGGAATCATTAAAGTCCAGGTCTGCATGTGATGGTTGATACTGTCAACTTGATTGGGTTGAAGGATGCAAAATATTGTTCCTGGGTATGTCTGAGATGGTGTTGCCAAAAGATATTAACATTTGAGTCAGTGAACTGGGAGAGGTAGAGCCACCCTCAATCTGGGTGGGCACCATCTAATCAGTTGCCAGCATGGCTAGAAGAAACCAGGCAGAAGAACACGGAAAACTAGACTTGCTGAGTCTTTCAGCCTCCAACATTCTCCTGAGCTGGATGTCTCCTGCCCTGGAACATCAGACTCCAAGTTGGACAGCTTTCGGATTATTGAACTTATACACCAGTGATCTGCCAGGGGCTCTTGGGCCTTCAGCCACAGACTAAAGACTGAAATGTTAGCTTCAATATTTTTTGAGGTCTTGGAACTCAGCCTGTCTTCATTGCTCCTCAGCTTGCAGGTGGCCTATTATGGAACTTCACTTTGTGACTGCATGAGTCAATACTCCTTAATATACTCTGCTTCA
>NW_016108243.1:156171-158398 GCF_001604975.1 Cebus imitator | reverse complement strand
TGAAGAATAAATATGTGGATTAGTGTTGGGGTAGTGTTGAAGCATGTCTTTAAACATGCATATGATCAGATGTATCTGTGTCATCTGTATATTCACATTATTGACATACATTGGTGAGAACTTTTTTTATCTGCACACACACACACACACACACACACACACACACACACCTTGTCCCAGTAGCCCAGTGTGCCAGAGCCTCAACAATAAGAAACAACAGCTGAAAGTCGGGATCCTACACCTGATCAGAAGAGAGAAGAAAATCAGGGCGCAGCTCAGATTGAAGGTAATGGGAAGGGTAAGAAAGAATGTGTATAGGGGGAGGAGGCCTATGTGTGCATCATGCCTTATGCCATGACCAGTAACAGGAGGAAAGAAAACATTAGGAAAAACCTCAAACACTTGCTGAGAGTTGGCTAGAAATGTGATGGGTATAGTTTGCAGCTTCCTGCAGTCCTTGGATATGATGAATCTTCTCTCTTTCTTTGAGATACGTTTTGTATGCTGGAAAATACAATCCTTCCCAAATCAGATGAAACTGTTTATTCCGTTGTATAAAAATGTACATTATTTCACTATTTTAATTTAACCTTAGGATGTTGCATTGTGATCTTCTCAGCCATAGTGTCCACAGTGGTGTAAGCACCCTTTAATAGCATGGGGAGTGCTGGCCGGATGCAGTGGCTCACGCTTGTAATTCCAGCACTTTGGGAGGCCGAGGCGGGAAGACCACAAGGTCAAGAGATCGAAACCATCCTGGCCAACATGGTGAAACACCATCTCTACTAAAAATACAAAAATTAGCTGGGTGTGGTAGCACGCGCCTGTGGTCCCAGCTACTCAGGAGGCTGAGGCAGAAGAATTGCTTGAACCCAGGAGGCTGAGGTTGCAGTGAGCCGAGATTGTGCCACTGCACTCCAGCCTGGCAACAGAGCAAGACTCCATCTCAAAAAAAAAGCATGGGTAGTGCCAAGACACTCTACATTATAACACCCTGAATAAAGCTCATTTGCAAAGGGATATTAGCCTCATTTTATAAATAAGAAAAATGAGCTGGGAGCAGTGGCTCACTCCTGTAATCCCAGCATTTTGGGAGGCCGAGGCAGCTAGATAACCTGAGGTCAGGAATCTGAGACCAGCCTGGCCAATATGGTGAAACCCTGTCTCTACTAAAAATATAAAAATTAACTGGACAACGTGGCACATCCCCATAATTTCAGCTATTAAGCAGGCTGAGGCAGGGCAATCATTTGAGCCTGTGCAGCAGAGGTTGCAGTGAGCCGAGATTGTGCCACTGCACTCTCACCTGGGTGCCAGAGAGAGATTCCATTTCTATAGATAGATAGATAGATAGATAGACAGGTATATCTATATACATCTATATACATATATATGTGTATATATATACACACATATATACGTATATATACACATATATACGTATATATGTGTGTATACATATATTAATATATATTAATTATATATATATAATTAATACACATATATACGTATATATACACATATATACGTATATATGTGTGTATACATATATTAATATATATTAATTATATATATATAATTAATAAGAACTGGGCGCAGTGGTTCATGCCTGTAATCCCAGCACTTTGGGAGCACTGAGGCAGGCGGATCACGAGGTCAAGAGATCGAGATCATCCTGGCCAACATGGTGAAACCCCGTCTCTACTAAAAATACAAAAATTAGCTGGGCGTGGTGGCATGTGCCTATAGTTCCAGCTACTTGGGAGGCTGAGGCAGGAGAATTGCTTGAACCCAGGAGGCAGAGGTTGCAGTGAGCTGAGATCACGCCACGGTACTCCTGCCTGGCACCTGGCGACAGAGCGAGATTCTGTCTCAAAAAAAAAATTAATAAGAAAACTGAGGCTCAGAGATCTAGACTTACCAAGAACACTTCGCTTATGGAGAAGGAATTCATATTTTTCTTCCAAAGTTTGTATTTTTCCTACAATCTATGTTAGAAAATGTGAATGATTTTGCTTAAAAATACTTAATACTTATAAGCATCTGTACTGTAAGGTACTTCAGTATTGGCTCAGGACAAAACGCAGTTCAGTGAAGCAGGGTAGCAACTCCAGAAAAGAGCTCAATGAATGACACTCACTGATTCCTTTGATAGTATGTTTGGTAAAAGCTGGATCATTTAGGACACTGGCATACAGGTAACTATATTAGTACGATTTTGAAGGGG
>NW_016108243.1:150202-155741 GCF_001604975.1 Cebus imitator | reverse complement strand
GAATATTATGCAGCCATCAAAAATGATGAGTTTGTGTCCTTTGTAGGGACATGGATGAACCTGGAAACCATCATTCTCAGCAAACTGACACAAGAGCAGAAAATCAAACACCGCATGTTCTCTCTCATAGGCGCGTGTTGAACAATGAGAACACATGGACACAGGGAGGGGAGCACTACACACTGGGGTCTGTTGGGGGAAAATGGGGGAGGGACAGGGGAGTGGGGTGGTGGGGAGAGATAGCATGGGGAGAAATGCCAGATATAGGTGAAGGGGAGAAAGGCAGCAAATCACACTGCCATGTGGGTACCTATGCAACAAACTTGCATGTTCTTCACGTATACCCCAAAACCTAAAATGCAATAAAAAAAGTTACATTAATGAAGCCAGTGGTGTACAAACTCTCCTTAATGTCGACCGTAAGCTGTGTGCATGATTATTGTTCTTATTACCTTTGTATTACTTAGCAGTTTAATGTGGGAAATAGTATATGGAAGTAAAGGATAAGAAGGGGGTCCTGATAAGAATGCAGCCTTTTTTATATAAATTATGGTATATTGCTGAAATGACTCCTATATATTCCATCTACCTGGGCTTCTTAGGGAAATACCTTGAGTTGGAAAAGAAAGTTTGCTCAATCACTCTCTGACTCTCTCTCTCTTTCTAAAGCAACTTGATTAGGAATTGTGATGTTTCAAAGATTTATTTTTAAAGTGAGAGCACTTGTAATCATGAAATCTTACTTAATTTACCTTTTATCGTTTTATTCTTTCTTGGCAAGGGCAGTATCATTATTAAATTTTACTTTCTTTCATTTCTTATTAAGTCCAGTTTTTAATATAGTGCATTCAGGAGTCCTTAAAGAATGGGAGATAGTGGTTTATGGACTCAGACTTTCTGTGAGCAACTAATTAGCAAATGGTCAATGTCATACCATCAGATGGCTGGATAGTAGTGTTTCATGCTGTATTAGGAATCTGTAGAAGGACAGAACTAATAAGATAGATGTATATATGAAGGGGGGTTTATTAAGGAGTATTGACTCACATAATCAGAAGGTGAAGTCCCACAATAGGCCATCCGCAAGCAGAGGAGCAAGGAAGGCAGTCCTAGTTACAAAATCTCAAAAGTATTGAAGCCAATATTGCAGCCTTTAGTCCGTGGCCAAAGGCCCGAGAGCCCCTGGCAGATCAGTGGTGTAAGTTCAAGAGTCCAAAAGCTGTCAAACTTGGAGTCTGATGTTAGAGGGCAGGAGGCATCCAGCACAGGAGAAAGTTGGAGGCCAGAAGACTCAGCAAGTCTAGTTTTCCACGTTCTTCTGCCTGGTTTATTCTAGCCACGCTGGCAACTGATTAGACGGTCTACGTCTCCCAGTCCACTGACTCAAATGTTAATATCCTTTGGCAACACCCTCTCAGACACACCCAAGAACAATACTTTGCATTCTTCAATTCAATCAAGTTGACACTTAATATTAACCATTACATGCAGACCTAGACTTTAATGATTCCTGAGTGGCCTCATTCCAGCTTCAAGGGGCAGACTTCAATTTCCTGCCAAATTTGAACTTTCTGCTGCCATTCCTATGGAATATAACTCTGGATTGCTGGATGAGTTCAAAGGATTATAATTGCATTGGGATTGGGAAAGTTGTGAAGGAGGCCTTGTGAGGAACAGGACTCAGGAGAAAGTATGAAAGACATTGAAGAGACAAGAAGAGTTGCCTGACACGTGACCTTAGCAACTTTCTAACTGCCAGGGGAGGAATCAGACCTGGGACCAACACAGCCGGTCTACTTGTGGGAGGGCTCAATTTCCCACAAGACCAGAGCTTCCCAACCTCCATGCACTGGAATCTCTGACCAGAGATTTCCACAGGATGATGGGTGGGTGGGACAAAGTCTACAGATTCTGAGCAGCTGGCAAGTTTCAGAATACCAGAGAAAACACTGTTAACTGAGCTCACATTGCATGTTGGTTGAGGTGAAATTATTTACTACCTACCATGTTCAGTGCAACTCTCCCACTTGCTTCATAAAATGGGAGCACGGTAGAGGAATGGAGATCCCTGTGCAACCCAAGCAAAGCCTGAACATGATACAAAGAGCACAAGAGGTCACATGAGCTTTTGTTCCTTTTGCCTGTGAGTTCCCATCTGTCCAAGTAAGACTTCACCTGTGCAAAGCAGACACTGATGTCTGTAGATGAAACACACACTTCATCAGGAATTGTATATTTTGTAGTAGCTTTTCTGGCCCATATCAAAGATGACACCTGTGTCTAAAAACACAGAATTGTTAAGGAAGCAGACAAAATTGGGTCCTCAATTGTATTTGCATATATTCTATAGCAACATTTATCAACCACTGAGGATGTTCTCTGAAAAGGCTTTGATCATTTCTAAACTGGTTTTTAATCCATGGTGGATCATATGATTAATGTTGTCAGCCAAAAAACCAGCACTTTAAAGAATGGAGGTCAAACTAATTACTGAATAGCAGTTCACTGCATATAGAATGTACAGAGACACTCCATATCCCCATGCACATACATATATCTATTTGCCTAGTCGACTATATACAAACTGTGCTTTTCTCACACATTGTTATAAAAGAGTTTAAATGGCACTACTTTCTCGGTTATCAGACAAAATGTTTACAGGCCATTTCTCTAGCCATCTGTGAAGATGATGGATTAAGACTTGCTCAGAATAAATTCACTGTTGTCTGTAGCTTTCTACATAATCCTTGAAATAGCACTCAGTGATATTTAAATTCGTCAGTTATACTGTAGGTATTTGAACCTCAGTAAACTCATTTGTGAAGTCATGAGTTGGTGAGAAGGAAAATTGATTCATGGTGGGGCTTTACTTCCTACCATGTCTTTCTGCAGCTGCAGTGTGTGTTCATGTGTGTGCCTCTGCATTCATCTGATGGTGCTTTGATATGTTCCCTTTTATTTCCCCCTTTATTATTGACTGTGTCTTATGGTTCCTATTACGGGCTTCATTAGCATCCAGTGACAGTGACATCTGTGGTAATCAGTGTTGATCCACTTTACATTAGTTTAAAAAATATTTTCAAGCATGAGTATGTTTACTTACCAACTTTCCTTAAGTACTGCAAGGAGTCAAATGCAATTCAATATTAACAGTTGATGTTAGATCATACTGGGCTATAATCCTGCTAAGTTGCTAATCATACTAACTGTTGTGATGCCTTAGCTTTTATGTGACCATAATGCTTATGTAAACGACACAATGACCAAGACACAGAAAGAAGGATTCTGAGATATTGCCTTTTTGAATTTCCAAATTTTACTTTAAGTTCAGGGGTACATGTTCAGGATGTGCAGATTTGTTACATAGGTAAAGGTTCATCACAGTTATTTACTGCACAGATCATCACATCACCCAGGTATTAAGCCCAGCATCAGTAGATATTGTTCCTGATTCTCTCCTTCCTCCCATTTCCACCCCCACTGTGAGATGCTTTTCCCATGTGTCCATGTGTTTTCATCATTTAGCTCCCAATTATAAGTGAGAATATCCAATATTTGGTTTTCGGTTCATGCATTAGCTTGCTAACTATAATGGGTGCCACCACCATTCATGTTCCTGCCAAGTACATGATGTCATTCTTTTTATGGCTGTATAGTATTTCATTGACTTTGCTCCTATTCTGAAAAACAACTTATTGTGTTTGTGAGTCAATTGCTGGGCTTTATTTTGATCTGCTGATTTTCCCATAATACCACACTGTCTTGAATACTGGAGAAGTGGAGAAGTAACACAATCTCCATATGGAGCTGGATGATTAAAAATCATAATCATTCACTTCATACAATGCTCCTACATCAAGGTAGCACCCTCAACTCAGTTGAGGATCCCATGCCTCCCACTGTCTCAGGCACTTTGCTCCTGCAGCGATCACTCCTCTCTCCTGAACTATCAATGGCTCCCTCTATATTGGATAAATCCCCAAGCCAAGGAGGTACCTTCTTCCAATTCACTGATAACATAATCGATCCATAAATAAAATAGAACTAATGAGAATCTTGACATCATGTAGGGTGAATTCTCCAAAGTTATACTTCAGAATTGTTTTTGGATATTCGGGTTCCTTTTCCGTTGCGGATAATTTTGAAACTGGAGTCTAATGAAGTGTGTTGCATAAGTTCATGCAGTTTTCCTTTGCAGGGCAGCAGATAAATGTGTTAGTAGCTACAGAAGGACATGGGGAAAGAAAGGGAGTTTTCCCTTAGCTTGGGGAATCATCCAATGTAGAGGGAGCAGTTGATGGTTTAGGAGAGAGGAGAGATCATTGCAGGAGTGACACCTGTAACAAGGTGAGAGGAATGGTATGCTGACCTGAGGTGAGGGGGCTGGCTTGAGTTAGGAGTGTTGTTTGCAGAAGGGCAGCAGAGAATGTCTGTGAATCACTGAAGGTGAGGGTGGCCTTGGGGGTCCCTGACACAGTGGCAGCAACAGTGTGATTCACCAGCAAGACCCTGACTCACTAAAATATAGTGAAAGTTTTCTTTGAATAAAGGAAGAGTGAAGGCGTAGAGATGATGAATTGTCACTCCTGGGAGCTTATGGATTTCCCCATAGTATGAGGTCACAGCTGAGCTGTTGTCTATTATGAAAAATACATGTACTCACAGCATTTAACAATAATCCCTCCAACTGCAAGAGAACTGGCTCACTGGATCTCTCAACCGCTGTTGTGCACAGGATAATGTACGGGGGGGAAAGTGTAGCCTGGTGCTGACTTTAATTTTTGTTTTCTCCTGCAGGCAGGTAGAGACAGGACACAATTGTTGCCAATGAACTTTCAGTAGGCCCAGAATCCTGAACATTTGAATTGCCCTTTCCTCCAAGTGGGAGGGAAAAATCAGTTTCCTGGGCTGGAGCAAAGCCTTAGATAAACCTTAAGCCTTAGATAAAAGGAAAAAGTGAGGAAAAAAGGTCACATGCAGTGGTTCACACCTGTAATCCCTGTAGTTTGGGAGGCTGAGGGAAGAGAATTGCTTGAAGCCAGGGGTTCAAGATGTGCCTTGGCAACACAGTGAGACCCTTGCTCTACACAATTTTTAAAATTAGCTGGGTGTCATGGCACATGTCTGTAGTCCCATCTACTCAGAAAGGTAAGGCAGGAAGGATGGCTTGAGCAGAAGAGTCCTGCGTTGCAGTGCTCTGTAAGTCCACCAGTGTGGGCTTGGAGGAGAGAAACTCTGTCTTAAAAAGGGGTAAAGGAGAGAAACTCCTGGGCAAAGGAGAGAAACCCTGTCTCAAAAAGGGGGGTTTTGAGGTGTGAAGACACATTCCAGCCTTGTCTTCAGCTGGGCTGCCACTGCGGCAGCCCCCTCCCAACATTTGAGATAGAATCTCTCTTAGCCATGGTGCTTCTAACTCTGTGAATGTTGAATGTAGTGTAGGGGTTTGATGGAAATTACAATGAGATAAAGAAAACGGGTACAGTTGTAAAATGCCTTTGCATTTTGTGGCTATTAAATCCGGATGTGTGATACTCATGGA